>NC_080173.1:94554804-94673923 GCF_950295315.1 Erinaceus europaeus
CACTTCCTGTCTGAAATGAAACAATGTGCCTTACACGCTAACCTGGCCGGCAGTGGCGCACCTGGTTAACACCCAGTTACAGTGGACAAGGACCTGGATTCGAGCCCCTGGTCCCTGCCTGTAGGGGAAAAGCTTCACCAGTGGTGAAACAGGCCTGCAGGGTATCTGTTTCCCTCTCATTTGCTGTCTCTATCCAATAATAAATAAATGAATTAATTAAAAAATGTTAAAACCAGAGATCGGCTTCAGGGATTCATGATTTCTTAAACCTGCCTTATGTCAATCTACTGGGTGTCCCGGAAAGTCATGATGCATTTTCCCATATAAAAACACAGGAATTGGAGTATGGCACCAAAGTAAGAAAGCAGAAGTATACTAGAATTTGCAGTGAGTACCTCCCTAATACTTCCTCTCCACTTTTCCAAGCTTTGGGTCCATGATTGCTCAACAATTTGTTTGGCTTTGTATGTTAACTCTCTTTTTAGTCACCAGGTTCCAGGTGTCATCAGGATGCCGGCCAGACTTCCCTAGATTGAAGACACCACCAATGTGTCCTGGAGCTCAGCTTCCCCAGAGACCCATCCTACTAGGGAAAGAGAGAGGCAGACTGGGAGTATGGACCGACCAGTCAACGCCCATGTTCAGCGAGGAAGCAATTACAGAAGCCAGACCTTCTACCTTCTGCAACCCTCAATGACCCTGGGTCCATGCTCCCAGAGGGATAGAGAATGGGAAAGCTATCGGGGGAGGGGGTGGGATATGGAGATTGGGTGGTGGGAATTGTGTGGAGTTGTACCCCTCCTACCCTATGGTTTTGTTAATAAAAAAAAAAAAAAAGAAAAAAAAAAAAAAGAAAGCTGTCAGGAGCTGCTTGTTGCTGGCAAAAAAAAAAAAACACAGGAAAGTTTGCCAGGACTTCCTCACTGGACCACTAACTCTTCTCCAAGCCCTGCATTTCGTTCACCCCTTTCCTTCCACTACAAATTTTAGAATTATAAAATGACTCAATTTACCTTGTAAGTCCCATGGGCACACCAACATTACATATGTGTTCTTGTTTTAAGCTATTGATGATGCTACTTTTCCCCACATTTGGGAAACCTGTGGGAATGATCAAAAGGCACTGTTAAGAGTTGCAACTATGGGTTCTCAACTGCCTTATTTAATGCTTGCATGGTGTTTACAGCAAAAGCAGGGCGGATCTATGTGTCTTCATTTCAACACTAAGACCAGTCTTAGCATCTTCCTTTCTTGCACAAGTAAACTATATGCTAAAAATAATTTTAAAAAGAGCACTGCTCAGCATTGGCTCATGGTGGTACTGGGGACTGAAGCTGGGGCCTTTAATCTTCCTGCCCTCTTGCTCAAGATATTATGGGTAAGCAGATGATTCATTCAATCAAATCATACCTTTCAGGTCATTTTCACAGTACATTTTACAAAAACTGAATCAAACAGTATTTTTCTTTCTTAACCATAAGTAGAGCACTACTCAGCTCTGGTTTATGGTAGTGCAGGGGACTGAACCTGGGACTTTGTGGAGGCTCAAGTACAAGTCTGCGTACCCCGGCCTATCAAGCAGTATTTTCTACATTGTTTGGTGAGATGCTAAGAAGGCAACTGTAAAGCAGGATCTTTCTTTGCATGACCATCATGCTAGCTACCCTGCCCACACACTCTTCATTTTGCAACAATCCTATTAACAAGGGAAAATTCGTTGGCATTTACATGTGCTGTATTGATACTTACCAATTACTCCAACCTGAATGGCTTTGCCAAAAGCCTCTTGAAAACCTCCTAGGAGTTTCCAAAGACTTTCTTTCCCAACACAGACTTCACTTTTGAACAAAGCAGCTTTCTTCCTTCCCTTCACAGGATGGGGAAAAAAAAACCCCAATTAGTTTAACTACTTCTGATAAAGTATTACGTAAAGCTCAAACATTAGTTACTTCAATAGCCACATCCCATTGGCCTTTTCAGATGACCTCTGGTTGAAATCAGAGTTGGATCTCACAAACTTTCATGTTTTTAAGATCAAATTTACTACACTCATCATATTTCAGCCAACCCAAGTCCGAAAGCACCGTACTTCCCATTGTTAACAGTAAAAGGTACCTTGATTGCCTTTCCTTTGCTCCTCATTTTCGTTGAGGCCCTGAACACCACCGTTGGCAAGTCCTTCTTCAAATAATTTAGCCAGCTCTCCAAATTCTCCTTTGGGACCAAATCTTTAAGAGATTAGCAGTAAGAAATGTGCTCCAGTCTGACCCTTATGTTGAGATGGACTTAAAAAAAAAAAGGCAAGCTTTTCTATCATGCATACAGGGCTCAGGATCTTCTCTCATGTGTTCCAACCAATCGGACTAAGATCGCTCACCCTTTTGGAACTGGATCAACCTCTAGAACACTCTATTAAACTTTAGAGGTCGTTTGCAGACCTAAGTCTCTGAACCCTCCTACATGTTACTTTTTGCTTCCCAGATACCCATCTACCTATGTCCATCACCTACAGACACAGTGCCACCATCCAGCTTATTCAATGGGCACTAAGTACCAGGAGAACCCAGTCAAATGACTAGGCAGAACCTTGAGGCCCACTGAGCAGCAATGAGCGTGTGCACAGACTCTACTGAGGTCAGAGTTGGATCTTATCAGTCTTCAGAGATGATCAGACTGTTCAGACTCTTCATCATGCCTCACTAGTGCACAAACACGAAGGCACCCCTCTGCTCACCTGACTTATTTAGCACAAGTACCAGCTTCTTCTGTCCACCCCGGATGATGGCTTCCTCTACCTGGGGACATCTGCAGCCTAAAGGGTCTCTGGCGTCTAACACCTCTAGCACAACGTCAGAGGATTTGATCACCTGTCAAGGCAGAAACTATGGTAACGGCCCCCGGTCCTGGGAACATCCTTCACACAAATACTCGAGTTGCAGCTCAGAGCCAAATGCTCTCATTATGTTCACATACATTTCTCAGGAAGTAGATATAAGGTTATGCAGCCTCTGACCAAAGTAGACTGCAAAAGAAAATACCAATGGCACAGGAGGCTGGCATAGAACCAAGCGTTGGATTCTTGCTCATGAGGCCCCAAGATTGACCGCCAGGATTTTAATGTGCCGAGCAATGTCCTGGCACCCACTTTTCCCCTTTTCTTTGACCTCAAGAATATATATAGATAGAAATTACTTTCTGAACATGGTGGGCTAGAATTTGGTAGGCTCTTCTGAGGAGTCAGCCCCTATTCATGGGGGGGGGGATGTCAGCAGTGGATGTAAATCTTAACTAATCAGTGCCAAGACTGACAATGTACTTCATTACCACTTCGCTTCTCGTCCGCCGGCATTCTTCGTAATGCTTAATGTAGGCTGATTTTTAAAATTGCCACCATGGTTATCATTGGTGTTCGGTGCCTGCACCACTTCTGAAGTGGGGACTGGAACTTTGCACATAGCAACGCCTGAGTTCTACAAGCACCATGCCTACGCCCAACACTAACATGTCTTCAGCCTAAAGCCACTGTGTCCACGTTTCTTTCTGTTAAAATACCATTTGCTATATGAGGAAGGCTTCCTATAATTAAAATGTAGAACTCAAAACTATTTCAGCTAAACAGAAAAGGAAAAAGGCCCTCAACAGGTTAAGCCAACTTACTGAAAGCTTCCTCCAGCTTAAGGAATCATACCTCATTTTGGGGGCAGTGTTAAGAAAAATGAACGGGCCAATTTTTCTTTCTTCTTTTTTTAAAATATTTATTTATTCCCCTTTGTTGCCCTTGTTTTATCATTATTATTGTTGTAATTATTGTTATTGTTAGATAGGACAGAGAGAAATGGAAAGAGAAGGGGAAGACAGAGAGGGGGAGAGAAAGACACCTGCAGACCTGTTTCAATGCCTGTGAAGAGACTCCCCTGCAGGTGGGGAGCCGGGGGCTCGAACCAGGATCCTTACACTGGTCCTTGTGCTTAGAGGATCTTTAATCCAGTCTTTGCACCACCTGCGCTCTACCGCTTCGCTACCGCCCGATTCCCACGGGCCAGTTTTTCAAACCTCAGTACCGTCTTTAGACACTGACCTAACAGTAAATACCTTTTTAAGTTCCTGACAGTATAATTTCTTCGGATTCTGTTTGACTGCCTTGGCTTTGTGTTTTTCTTTCCCCTAAGGAATAAAAGGAAAAGCGTAACATTAAAAGCTCAACATCTGTGACCCACTCCTCCATGTTCCACACTCGACTGGGGGCACCGATAACCCAAACATGTAAAACAGTGTCTGGACATGTTACCGCGAAAATGTAAAGGACCGGGGAGGGGGTACTGCAGAACACTGAGAAGTTCCACACATGCACTGACAACCATGTTTACTGTGGACTGTTAATCCTAACAGAAGTGTCTTTAAAAGCGTCTGAACTAAGCTCTCCCCAAAGAGCCTTTCCACCCCAACTCCTCCTCTATCACACCTCGCCCACCGCCTCCACAGCCGAAGCTTCAATACTGGGCGCACTGCCAAGGTTTCTTCTCTTTTCATGTTCCTTCTGCCTGTCGAGTTTCTGCTGCTGTTTCAGTTCTTCAAGCTGTGTTCAAGTTGTGGAGGAGGAAACAAACATGAGTTGAAGTGACTTGGTAACGTTCACTATTTAAGACAAATAAATACACTAGCACAGGTAGGTTGTTTCTGCTAACGTACCCTCTGTTTCCTCAATTCGGCCTCACGGAGAAGAGCTTCCTTAAATGGAGCACTGTTTGGAACTCCTGGATCCTTCCTAGGCTTCTTCCGGCCCCGTTTTTTAGCTTCTTTTCTCAATTTCCTATGGTGCTCGCGAACCTATTACACATATACCAATCACCTTTAAGAACAGGTTTACACAAATACCAAATATAAGAAACCAATCCACTAGAGTTAAGATCTACCTAGAGAAATGAAACAAGAGATGCTGTTTGCTTGCCAGCACTAAGTGTACCACAGTACTCTGGCTCTCTCTTCACGTCTCTCATGAAAAGCAAAGCACCCACAAATCTAATTCTGGGTCTGGAAGGCGCACAGCGAGGCTAAAACATTGGATCCTCCAGCCTGAAGCCCAGAGTGAGTTCAGCCCCCACGTTCCAGGTTCTCTCCTTCCATACAGAGACCAGACTCTCCTTGAAGAAGTTAACATGTTAGTCAGGTTTGACTCTTTTCTCCGCGACTCCAGTGCCTAGAGGC
The DNA here is from genome assembly GCF_950295315.1 of Erinaceus europaeus. Lineage (NCBI taxonomy): Eukaryota > Metazoa > Chordata > Mammalia > Eulipotyphla > Erinaceidae > Erinaceus > Erinaceus europaeus. The sequence continues at coordinate 94,560,010 of NC_080173.1, forward strand.
CTCAAGTCAAATGACCCACCCTGCTTTTCTTGCCTTTAGGGCAAAAACATATTCCAAGACGTGCCAAGCAGGAAGAAGGCACAGCAGTTTTGTTTTCTGTTTGGTGTGACTCTCCCAATCACAAGACTCACCTTCTTTTGGATTTTGAACCGCTTATGACAAGTCATGCGTTTACTGGCTTTCTTTAACTCTACAAAGAAACACACCACAAATAAGTTAGACACAGAACCGTCTCCCGTGCAGCTTTTCTTTTGCTGAATGCATTTTGGGTCGCACTACCTTCAGAGCTAAGCACGGCAGCAGGCAAGGAGAGCAGATGCCCTGGCTTTGCTGAGGTCAGAGTTGGATCTTATCACTCTCCAGTGACAGTCAGTCGGCTGACATGTGCTCATCATACCGCAGCGGTGCACTCGGACCAAAGCTCCCTTCCTAACTCACCTCATTTAGCGCAAGCACGACCTAATAGCACACAACCTGGGTGCGTGCTGGGGCTTGGCAGACATGCCCTAACAGTCGTTGGGCTTGCCCCTGGCGGTAGCGCACGTGGCGCAAAGTGCAAGGATGGGTCTAAGGATCCCGGTTCGAGCCCCCGCCCCCCCACCTGCAGGGGAGTCGCTTCACAGGTGGTGAAGCAGGTCTGCAGGTGTCTGTCTTCCCCTCCTCTCTCCATTTCTCTGTCCTATCCAAAAATGACATCAATAACAATAATAATTACAACAATAAAAAATAACAAGGGCAACGAAAGGGAAAATATAAAAAAAATATATGGAAAAAAAAGGGGGCCAGGTGGTGGTGCACCTGGTTGAGTGCACATGTTACAGTGCACAAGGACCGGGGTTCAAGTCCCCGGTCCCCATCTGCAGAGGGGACAGCCAGCAAGTGGTTAAAGCCGGGCTGCAGAAATCTTTCTCCTCATCTCCACCGCTTTCTCAATTTGTCTCTATCCAATAATAAATACATGCATATACTAAAAAACTCTTTTAGGGAGTTAGCGTGGCAAGTGGTGAAGCAGGGCTGCAGGTGTCTCACTCGATTCCTGGTTGTCTCTATCCAATAACTAATAAAGGTAAAAAAAAAATTAACTAATTAGGGAAAAAAAAAGACTTTACATTTCTGAGGATCCTAGATTCTAGGTTCAATCCCTGGCTCCTGGACACGGGGGAGCTCAGCAGACCTGGGGGGGGGGGCCCAAACTCTAAAGAACTCAGGGGCCTGCAGGGGCCGGGTGCTGACCCAGCGCACATGCAAGATCCCCGGGTTCGAGCCCCTCATCCCCGCGTGCAGGGGGACCAGCTTTGCGAGTGGCGAAATGGGGCTGCAGGTGTCTTTCACCCTTTCTCCCTCCTGATTTCTCGCTCTCTCATTTTTTAACCTGAGCACTGCTCAGCTCTGGCTTATGGTGGTGCAGGGGACTGAACCTGGGACTCTGGAGCCTCAGACATGATTCTCTTTGCAGAACCATTACGCTGTCTACCCTCCGCGCTCTCTCTCTCTCTTTTCAAATAATCTTTATTAATCTAGACAGGCAGAAACTGAGGAAGGGGGAAGATAGTGAAAGGCAACACTACCAGGTGCGGCCCCAGACTTCTCTCTAGCCAACAAATACGGGGAGTAAAAAAAAATACAAATAATTAAAAATCCAATTCAACAGACGTGGAGCAGAGTCCACGTTCTCCGCTCTGACTTTCCCACACGAGCCTGGAATTTTCAGATTTTTTGTTTGTTTGTTTTTATATATATAAGCCACGAGGCAGGAGGGAACAAGAGCCGGAGGCGAGGGGGCTCTCGGGTCGCAGCGGGGACACAGAGCGGACACCTCCCGTCCAGGAGGCGGCCATGTGCGGCCGCGGGCCCGCAGGCACCACGCCGCGGACAGAGAGGCCCTTCCCCCCGCAGCCCCAAGCCCACTCACTTGGCCGCTTCATGGCGAACGAAGCCGCGGAGCCGGAGTCCGAGTCGGGGTCGGGGTGGGGGTCGGGGTCCGGGTCGCGGTCGCGAGCAGCCGCGCTGCGTCTCCGCCGGCGCCACGTGCGAAAGAAAGGCGGCCCAGGCCGTGCGTCACGTGCTTACGTCAGCGGCCGTCAAGCGCGCCGCCCGCGGGTTTGCGTGCGCGCGCACGCAGTGTCGCGCCGAGCCGGATGCGCTTGGCGGCCGCGGGCCTGCTTTTGCGGCGGCACCGGGAGGGGTGAGGGCGCTTAGGGCGGCCGGTGCTGGAGCGACGGCGGCGGCCGCGGCCGGACAAGCAAGAGCAGCAGCCGTGGCGGCCACGGGGCGGGGCGCGGCGGTCGTTGACCGCGGCCGGGGCTGCAGGCGGCGGAGCAGCTGGGTAAGGCCGCGCTTCGGGCGGGCGGGCGGGCGGGGCCGCTCCACCTCCACCTCCACCGGCGCCGGGCCTTTGTGTGGGTCCGGGCGGGCGGGCGGGCGGCGGGAGCAGCAGCCCAGGCCCCGCCCCGGCCGTGGGGACGGACGCGCCGGTCGGCCGAGCGCCGGGGCGGGGCGGGGGGGGGTCGGGCCGGGCCGCGCCGCCGCACCTGCCGCCGCCGGGACAAAGGCGCCCGGCCGGCTGACATGACAGGTCGCCGCCGCCGCCGCCGCGCCGCGCCCCGCCCCGCCCCGCCCCGCCCCGCCCGGGCCTCGCTCCTGGTTGTCTGTCCGTCCACCACACCCGCGGGAAACTCGTGTGGCCAGTCGGAGGCGCGTAGATTCGCAGCGTCTTCTCCGGCCGCGCCACAAAGGATCGAGGTCTTCGAATCGTGTGGAGTTCCTGTCTTTTTTTATGTATTTTATTCTAGTTTATGGTTTTGTTTTACGTTTTCCTCTGTCTGTCTGTCTGTCTGTCTGTCTCTCTCTCTCCCCTTTGTTACGAGAAGCGGCTCCTCTCCTAGGGCAGCTTGCTTGGACGCCAGGAGCCAGTGTCAGAAATGCAGGCGGCATCTGCAGGCGTGCACGGAGGGGTCTGCGGTGACTTCGCTCGATTCTGCGGGCTTGCTTTTTCCTTGTTCTTGTTCTTTTTCTTTTTCTTTTCTTTTCTTTCTTTTTTTTTTTTTAAATATACCAGAGCCCTGCTCAGCTCTGGCTGAGGGTGGTGCAGGGGATTGAACCTGGGACTTAGAAGCCTCAGGCAGCAAAAGTCTCTGCATAACCACTATGCTATCTGCCCCGGCCCTGTATTGACTTTCAAAATGCTAGGGCCCCTTCAAATGATAATAATAATCGCTTTGTTTCCCCCCCCTCTCCATTTAGTAACGTGCTCTTTCCCTGCTGTAGTCCAGAAACCTGTGGGACTCACAACACATGGAGAAGAATCATTTGTTTTTAATCTGTCGTCGTTGTTTTGTTTGCTTTTGCTTCTTGTCCGTGTTTTAAAATCGATGATGGGAAGGGAAGGGGCTTAGTGGGAACGTTGTTGCAAATTTAAGCAGTAAGAGTAAGTCTGTGGAAGCCAGGGGGACGTACATCAGCAGTGAAATTGACTTTTAGGCTGGATGTGGCCCCGGCACCACCATAAACCAGAACTGAGTAGTAATGGCTCTGGTGGAGATAAAATAAATAAGTAAATAAATAAATAAAGCAGAAAGAAGTGAAGTCTGTGTGTACGTGAAAGGGCCTTGACTGCTGTCTTTGGCTTTGGGAATTTGCGGAAGACTTAAAGTATAAAGTTCTACCGAGTTCTCAAGACAAGTCCCTTTATGGTGTGGTATCTCCGTGTGATGGAATGGAGACGGGGAGACACTTCCATACGTCAAAACTTAGTTGTCCTGAAAACGGAAACTAAGGCCTAGACTTTTGAAAATTAAGTAACACACGATTCAGGAAGTACTGCGAGCTAGGAATGCCAGCCTTAGGTTGTATTTTCTTGGGGAAACAGGATTATAAGCGATTTTTTTTTTTAATCTTTTTTGTTTCGTGGCCAGAGGAGATGGGGAAGAGCACTGGACCGAGAGGCCCCTGGTCCTGTCACTGACCACACATATCCCAGTGTACCCTGGCCTCTTTCTTTCTCTTGAGACGTGTGATTTAATGAAAAGTTCTGTTCTAAGTGTGTTATTGCAACACATACTAGAAATATCACTAGGGGTCTGGGAAAGTACTGAACATTTATAGAGCTCAGAACACAGTCGTTTGGCTGTACCGAGTATCTTTCCCCATTGTAAAGTGTAAATAATTTTCTGCTGTAGTTTTCATTGGTTGCCAGCCTTTGCTTCCTGCAGAGTGAACTGGGTCGTCCTACCTGTACCCTCTGCTGTCCTGAAGCCAAGGCTCCGTGAAGCCCTGCCCGCCCCAGCACGGAGGCAGAGCGCGACAGGATTGAAACTTAACGTTCTGGTTTTACTCTGGAGCTGCAGAGTGCTTCCGTGCTTCTGTAACTGCCACGGCAGCTCTTTGTGCAAACGGGGAAACAGCTCTGAAGGGCTGGGACTCTGGCGACATGTTCCAGCAGATCAGCAGAGGCTGGTGTCCTGGGACCCTTTTTCAGGCCGCCTGGGCTCCGATCCTAGTGCCCCTCCGCCCGCCTGACAGTGCTACCTTTCTTGCCAAACTTCCCAAATGCAGTTTTTAAATGTAATGGGCTTTTCATTTGTGATTTGATAATGATTTACAAGGTTAATGTGCCCTCTGGATAAGGAAGTGTCTGCAAAGTATCCTTGTGCTGCATTTTTATGGGGTTTTATCAAAGTGAACTTTGGGTGTCATATTCTGTATGTGTATATGTTTGTGTGTCAGTGGTTTGCTTTTTTTTTTGTCATTGGAATTCCAGTGGATTATTTATGAAAGTAATTTTGGGGAGTCAGGCAGTAGCGCAGTGGGTTTAGCGCAGTGGGTTAAGCGCAGGTGGCGTAAAGATCCTGGTTTGAGGCCCCGCTCCCCACCTGCAGGGCAGTCGCTTCACAGCCAGTGAAGCAGGTCTGCAGGTGTCTTTCTCTCCCCCTTTCTGTCTTCCCCTCCTCTCTCCATTTCTCTCTGTCCTATCCAACAACAACATCATCAACAATAAAAAACAAGCAATAAAAGCGAATAAATATATTTTTTTTTAAAAAAAAGAAAACTATTTAAAAAAAAAAGATAGGAGTCGGGTGGTAACGCAATAGGTTAAGCGCAGGTGGCACAAAGCACAAGGACCGGCATCAGGATCCGGGTTCGAGCCCCCGGCTCCCCACCTCCAGGGGAGTCGCTTCACAGGCGGTGAAGCAGGTCTGCAGGTGTCTATCTTTCTCTGCCCCTCTCAGTCTTCCTCGTCTGTCTCCATTTCTCTCTGTCCTATCCAACAACGACAATAATAACTACAACAGTAAAACAAGAAGGGCAACAAAAGGGAATAAATATATTAAAAACAGTTTTAAAAAAGTGATTTTGATACGTCAGAGTAGTCGAACTCCTTTATGTCAGTCTTTCTAAACTGGCATGTGATGTCTCTCCAGTGCCGACAGGACTGCTGAGCGCGTCTTTTTCTGTGTGGGGGGATGTGGCTTCCAGACTGCCCACGTGAGCCCCGCTGTTTGTTCCAGTTGGCGTGTCGCGTGTGCGCAGTCCACACGTATCCCAGCCTGGGATTGGAATCTTACTGAGTAGGGGGCAGGCAATTGGGCAGGCGAGCTTCCTTCCTGGAACTGACTGGCATTCTGTGTGAGTGAAGGGTAGCGTCACTGAGACATCTTTGAGTATATGAAAAGCCTTGGCTTTTAAATCCTGAGAAACCTGAGGCACAAGAGAACAACTGAGATGTCTGTCTTCCAGTTCTGCTTGAGTGTTTTCTGTCTGTGCTCATGTTTACCCCTGACTCTTCTTTTTTACCTCTCTCTTTTCTGCTTTGTTCTTCTCTTTCAGTTTTGAATATACTAACCTTGAATCAGCACTTCCAAAGCCCTGCCTTCTCCCACTGACTTCACTTGGCCTTCAGACATAATGAGGAGACTAGCTTTTCGAGGCGCTGGTTGTGCTCTGGTAAAGCTGGTAAATTACTGATCATCTATGCCCTCTCCTTTTTTTCTGTCCTTCCTTGACTTTCCCCTTCCGTCTTTCTTAAATTTTTGATATCCATTCCATAGATTCCCTTCGCAAGTTCATCCAGTTTACTTATGTCCTTATTAAAGATTATACACACACACACACACACACACACACACACACACACACACACACACACACACAGGGTTGGTTCTTAGTTTCTTCACTTTAGTGAATTGAATCCAGTTTATCAGCCTTTTATAAAACAAACAAAAATCAGCAAAACCTGTCTATGTTTGGCCTTTGAAGCTTTTAGCCAGTTGTAACCAATCACAAGCAGCTTAACAAGCCCAAGCCTAGAGGAAGACTTGGTAACACCGTGCAGGCTGTAGTCCAGAGGAAGGGCCTCGGGGCTTCTCTGGTCCCATAGTTCTTCCCAGGGTTTCGTAGATGTGTTGGTTTGTTTTGCTCCCACTTTCTACTTGCCTGGTGATCCCAATTTTTTTTTTTCTCCATACTACTGGAAGCCTGAGGTTTTACTTCCTGAGATTGAATGTTGAGTGAGACTGGGATTCATTTTTCCCCTCTGGCTTTACAGAAATAACAGTCCATTGTGATAAGCAGTTAAGCACTGTGCAGATGCTACAGAAATTCCTTGCCTATAAACCTCTTGTAGCAGATCACGGACATGCTAGCACTTACTGGCTTATAGTCCTTGCGCTTCGCACCACGTGCGCTTAACCCGCTGCGCTACCGCCCGACTCCCCTTGTCTTATCATAGTCAAATGTACATATTTGTAAAAATGAGCTTTGTTGTATAGCACCCCATCCAAAGCCTAGAAGAAACATTTGTATGTGTCTGAAAGACCAAGCAGGACCTAAAGTGTACATCTGATGTCTTCCAGTTATCTACCAAGTTTAAAGCTATGATTTCAGACTCCCATCAAGATGGGTAGAGTGCTGGAGTATGAGGAGGAGGTTAGTTGGATTGACAGGAAGCTTGAAAGGCTGTTTTCCTATTTTGGCAGATGTATAGAAGGCTCTTAAATGTTTTCCAGGGATAAATCTGTATGACTCCTTTAGTGAATGGGGAAAAAAATCAATTAAAAAAAATTTTTAAATTTATTTTGCCACCTAGTCATCATTGGAGCTTAGCGCTTGTACAGTTCCTCTATTCTTGGCACTTTTAAAAAATATTTTATTTATTCATGAGAAAGATAGGAGGAGAGAGAAAGAACCAGATATCACTCTGGTACATGTGCTGCCGGGGATTGAACTCAGGACCTCATGCTTGAGAGTCCAATGCTTTATCCACTGCGCCACCTCCCGGACCACAGGCCCTTTTTTTTTTTTAATAGAGGTAGGAGACAGAAAGAAATAAGGGAGGGATGGAGGGAGGGAGACAGAGTGAAAGAGAGGAGAAAGAGACACTTGCAGCACTGCTCCACCGCTTATAAAGCTTCCACGCTGCAGATGGGGACTGGGTGGGGCTTAAATCCAGGTCACTGTACTTGGTGGGAACACATGGGCTCTCCTGGGTTAGCCTCCTCCCCCCAAACAGACAGACAGACATTTTCAGGGTGTCCATTTTATGCTGCATGCAAAATGCTAGGTTAATTGTTCTCTGTCCACCAACCCTTTTAGTACGTACTGCTCCCTAGTCTTTACCACATCATGACCTACTTGGCAGATGATCCTAATTGTAAGCCACGAGGGCAAAGCAGATGAGTCCAGACATGACCCCACCCTACCTCTTGAGCCCTCTGTCCCCGAGGCCTGCCTGGGGACAGGGAGGAGGACAGCAACCTCCAGCACACTGGGATGCCGCTGCCGCCACAAACTCCAGTGCGAGGTGTGTTTGAGTCCAGAGCTGGTTGAGTCACTCAGAATTGCTGGTGCACACGAGGACACTTTTGCTGATTTTGTCCCATCCAAATGGAAAGTACAGACTCTTTGTAAATGAAGGCTCACAAGCAATAAGGTCTAGGACTTGCAGTGAAAAGAAAATGAGTTACTCCAGACAACCTTCTAAATCACAGAGTCACCTTCTAAGTGAACCACGAGCTTGCAGCAGATAGCCAGCTGAAAGGCTTGGTGGCATGGTCTGAATTTTAAGAGAAGAACATGGTCATTTCTTACAGAAGAAGTTGGATTCCATGGGTTCCAAGAGGCGAAGAGCTACCTCCCCGTCCAGTAGCGTCAGTGGGGACTTTGATGACGGCCACCATTCTGTGTCTACACCTGGCCCAAGCAGGAAAAGGAGGAGGCTTTCCAACCTTCCGACTGTAGATCCTGTAAGTAGCAGGGACCACAGCATTCCTGCCTGCTTTTCCTGCAGGCCCAGAGCTTTCTGTCTGATGGCTGGTTAAAATGCAAAATCTTTTAGCTTTTCCCTCTACCTTGATATGCTTAGGTCTTGCTATGATTATTTTTGTTGTTGTTCATTTGCATATTTGTGAGAGAGGGAGTGACTCCATGGTACCAGAGCTTCCTACAGTGCAGTGGGAGCCGGGTTCTAATCTGGGTTGTGCACATGGCAAAGCAGCACAGGTGAGCTATTTCACTGGCCCCTTAGCTATTTTGTGAAAGGTGGACATGTAGTCAAAACTCTGAACAGTAGTAATACAGTACTGCGAAATAATAAGGCAGGCGTGTCAGCACCTCTCATCATATTCAGACAACTGCGTGCTTGTCATGTGTCCACACCGTGCTGGCGGGGTGGGTACAGCTTTGTGTAAGACATAGCAGTTTTCTACCTGGAGCTGAGAGTCTAGCAGGATGTAAACAGACGAGCAAAGGAATAAGAAAGTCCTGTCAGCTAGTGAGAGATGCTAAGAGAGAAAGCTGGAGTGATTTGGGCTGTTTGGGATCAACTCTTCAGGAAAGCTTTCTCTGTGAGGAGAATCCAGCCTGCAGAGTGCTGAAGAGTGTTCAGGCAGAGGGACTGGCTTAGGAATGGGCCTGGCATCATGACTCCAGAGATGTGTGGTCAAGGAGCAGGAGCCCAAGGGGGTGGGGAGGGTGACAGCAGCATGACAGAGCCTGCCTGGCAGAGTAGGTGTCAGACCATTCAGGCAGTGTCACTTTAAATGTTGTAATCTAAGTGGTAAAAAGTGAGTGGTGTGAGCTGATTTCTTCAGAAGGAAAAAAGACCACTAGTAGTGTAAATCTGATGAAGAATGACGATTCACTTAATCAGTTCAGTTATGTTCAGTGTCTGCGGAAATAGTTTAGAGGGATAGTTCAGGACTTATATACGTATGAGGCCCCTGCTTCGATTCCCAGCACTGCAGAAGCTCTGGCCTCTTTATCTCTTCCCTGAAATAAAATCTTTATAAAATTTTTAAATGTTTTTATGTAGTTATTATTGGATAGAGACAGTGAGAAATTGAGAACGGAGGGGGAGACAGATACCTGCAGCCCTGCTCCACCGCTGATGAAGCTTTCCCCCTGCAGGTGGGGACCAGGGAATTGAACCTGCACCTTCTCGTACTGCAGTGTGTGCACTTAACCGGGTCCACCACTGCCTGACCCCTTTACAATTTTTTTTTTAGATGAATAGAGATTCTGCCAGGTGGCCTGGGAGGTGGCTCAGTGGATAAAGCATTGGACTCTCCAGCATGAGGTCTTGAATTCAATCCCCAGGAGCACATGTCCAGAGTAATGTCTGGTTCTTTCTCTCCTCATGTCTTTCTCATGAATAAATAAATATTTTTTAATTTAAAGAGAGAGAGAGAGAGAGACTCAGCATATTTTTAAAAATGTTTATTCCCTTTTGTTGCCCTTGTTTTATTGTTGTAGTTGTTGTTATTGATGTCGTCGTTGTTGGATAGAACAGAGAGAAATGGAGAGTGGAGGGGAAGACGGGGGAAGAGAAAGACAGACACCTGCACACCTGCTTCACCGCCTATGAAGCATCTCCCCTCCAGGTGGGGAGCCGGGGACTGGAACCAGGATCCTTAAGCCGGTCCTTGCGCTATGCGCCATGTCCACTTAGCCTGCTGTGCTACTGCCCAGCTCCCACTGTCAGCATATTTCAGACTTGACTTCCCATATGGGAATTTGCGAATTCTTCCTATTTCTTCCCTACTTGTTTTTGTGGGTTTGTGGTTATTGAGGACAATCGCTGTGCTTACACCGGCTTCTTGTTTACCTTTCCTGTGGCTCTTCTCTTCGTGTGTCTAGATTGCTGTGTGTCACGAGCTCTATAACACCATCCGGGACTACAAGGATGATCAGGGCAGGCTCCTCTGTGAGCTCTTCATCAGGGCACCAAAGCGAAGGTGAGTGGGAAGGCGACTGCTGAGGGTTTCATCTCCAGCCCGTATCTTACATGTTTGGTGATTGAATTTCCCTTTGGAATGGCTGTCTTCTTTGTTTCGTTTGGTTTTTTTTCTCCCTCTCCAGAGCAACACACAACACAGCTCTGGCGTAGAGTAGTGCTTATAAGTAGACTTCAGAAGCTCTGGAGTGAATGTCTTTTGTGTAATGACTGTACTGTCGCCCCCGCCCTGAAAAGAGTGTCTCCAGGCTAACGAGGTGCAGGTTTTAGTTGTCTCCAAGATGGAGACTTAGCCTCTGTATGCTTAGCCACCTCCCTGCTCTCCACCCATTGTTCTCCTGTTTGTTGGTTCCTTGCTGCAGAGTTTCTCTGCATGATTCCACCCCACCTGGTGGGACTGTTTTTTGGTTGTTGTATTCAGATGGAGGGTGAAAGGCGAAGAGAGGGAAGGAGGAGGCAGCAGGGCACTGCTTCACCACTCATGAAGCTTTCCTTTTGTTTGATGCTCCCATGTGGCAGGGGGCTTGAGCCTGAGTCCTCAAGCAGCATCAAGTGTGCACTCGACTGGTGAGCCATCGCTCCCCCGTCAGCCTCCCTCCCTTTTTTTGTTTGCTTGTTTAATTTATAAGTTAGAAAACCAGGGCATTGCTTTGGCTGGGTTTGGGGCCCTAGGGGCCTCGTGGTTGAAAGTTTAGTGCTTTCTCCGCTGCACTACATCCTGGGCCATGGTTTGTTTGCCTTTTTTGTTTTTTAGGATTGTATTTGTTTATTAAGGAGAAAGAGAGGGACCCACATATCACTAGTACATGTGCTGCTGGGGATTGAACTGGGGACCTCATTCTTGAGAATCCAGTGCTTTACCCATTGCGCCACCTCCCAGACCACTGAGTTGTTTGTTTTTAATGTCTTGGAAATGGAACCGGTTGAGTAAGGAGCCCAGGTATGCCCTCTGTCATGGAGGGATTTGTTGATTTATTCATGACTCATCCCAAGTTTTGTTGCTGTTTTCATACATTTCTGGGTATTCAGCATTCAAGGCTGGCTTCTTTTATTAATTTTTTTTTGTAAATCTTTATCTGTTGGATAGAGACAGTCAGAAATTGAGAGGGAAGGGGATGATAGAGAGGGAGAGAGACAGAGAGACACCTGCAGCCCTGCTTTACCACTTGTGAAGCTTTCCCCCTGCAGGTGGGGACCAGGGGCTTGAACCTGGGTCCTTGCACGCCGTGCGCTCAACCAGGTGTGCCACCACCTGGCCCCTCCAGGCTGTTTTCTGATAGAAAGGGCTGTATTGACTTGTTGGGAAAGTCAAGGTGCAGTTTTTGCTTAAAACAACAGAAAAGAATGTCATGGCTTTCCCAACAACAACTGATAGTTCCACACCGCACGCACTGCCAACATTCTGGAGCTGCTCAGGATGGGGCCGAGCAAGGTAAAGAATGAAAAGGCCTCTTGAAGCTGAGTGGCTGGCGCTGGACAAGGCAGTGTCCAGCAGCAGCTCGGCCCGAATCCAGTAGGTGCCACAGTGACGGCAGCCAGAATTGCAGTCTTTAGGGCAGATTGGAGCAGCAGTATGATCTTGACCCCTTGATAGGAGTCCAAGATGGGAGGAGGTTTGTGCCTTGTTGGTGAGTCCATCTGTCCTAGCTGCCTGGGTTCTGGGCTGTACCTAGCTCACCTCAGCTTTAAGATCACTCCTGTGCTGGTGACAACTCAAGCAAACAGGATGCTAGTCCACAGCCGTCTTGAGCGAATAAAGGAGACTCTGGCAGGGGACTAGCATCATGGTTATGCAGAGGCTCTTGTGCCTGAGGCTCCGAAGTCCCAGGTTCAGTCCCCTGCACCACCGTAAGCCAGAGCTGAGCAGTGCTCTAGTTAAAGAAAGGAAGACTGTACTTTTTAATTTTTCTTACCAGAGCACTGCTCACGCCGTCTTGAGATCTTGAGTGAAGCCAGGTTAGGTGCATCTTTATGGCTTTTCATCTTTGGTAAACTCCTGAACCCAGAGCGTCGTCTTTGTCCTTCGTCGCTTTAGGCATCGATAGCAGAGCAGCATATGCACCAGCACTTGGCATGGCACTTGGTGCCGTGTGGCCGTGAATGGAAGACCCACAGCCCATGCTGTGAGTTTAGAAAGAGCTTTGAAGCATGAAATCTGCTTCTGGCTACTCCCCCCCGCCCCCCAGCTACATTGAAAGTTAAGTGATTAAGACATTGAAAGTTGAGTAGTTTTCATTTGCATAAGATACTACAGAGGGACCAGTGGTCCGTTCTCCCGGCGGAGTGCACACTTTACCATGGGGTAGGGCCGGTTTCAAGTGCCAGGCCATCACATGGGAACACTTCCGGCATTTGTCCTTCACTCTGTTTAAACCTCTTTATCTCTCACCCTCTACAGAGGTAGAGGGAGAGGGAGGGAAAGAAGGCAGAGACTGGCAGGATCTATAGTCATGTAGGTGTGAAAAGCTGGGCGAGGAGGGAACAAGAAAAGACACCACGGACATAGGTTTAGCTCCACTCCCCCACTCCCGAAAACCTTAAAATGATTGGCTTCTACAAAACCATCACAGAACTTAATTTGGATTTTCCTTTACAAGATTGTGTGTGTGTGTGTTATTTATTTACCAGTGCATTGCTCAGCTCTGACTTAAAGTGTATGGGGATTGAACCTGTACCTTTGAACCTCAAGCAGGGCCTTTATGCTACTCCCCCTCCCCATTTGTTTCTTAGATTGGTTTATGACGGGAAGTGGAGAGGAGAGAACCAGAGCGTCACATGTGAACACGTGATACCAGAGATTGAGCTCTGGATTTTGTGCTTACAAATCCAAAGCTTTACCCACTGTACCAGCTCGTGTGTGTGTGTGTGTGTGTGTGTGTGTGTGTGTGTGTGTGTGTATTGTGCTAATATTACTTTACTTCAGTGGTAGTACACCTGGTTGAGTGCACATGTTACAGTGTACAAGGACCCAGGTTTAAGGCCCTGGTCCCTACCTGCAGGGGGAAAGCTCTATGAGTGGTGAAGCACTGTTACAGGTGTGTCTCTCTCTCTCTCCCTATCAGTCACCCCTTCCTTATTGATCTTTAGCTGTCTTTATCCAATAAATAAAGAAAGATGATTAAAAGTATATATTACAGGAGTCAGGCGGTAGCGCAGTGGGTTAAACACAGGTGGCAAGAAGTGCAAGGACCGGCGTAAGGATCCCGGTTCCAGCCCCCAGTTCCCCACCTGCCTGGGAGTTGCTTCACAGGCAGTGAAGCAGGTCTGCAGGGGTCTGTCTTTCTCTCCCCATCTCTGTCTTCCCCTCCTCTCTCCATTTCTCTCTGTCCTATCCAACAATGACGATAACAATAATAACTACAACAGTAAAACAACAAGGGCAACAAAAGGGAATAAATAAATAAATATTTTAAATATATAGATTACTTCACTAACATTTTGGAAATGGTATGAATAAGCACCTTACTTTTACTGTTACATTTCTTTTTTTTTTTTTTAACCAGAGCACTGCTCAGCTCTGGCTAATGGTAGTGCGGGGACTGAACCTGGCACTTGATGGAGCCTCAAGCATGAGAGTCTGTTTGCATAACCATTATGCTATCTAGCCCCGCCCACTGTTGTATTTCTGATAGTAGCAGTGAGCCCTAGTAGATTTTATTACTTGAAATGTTGGACACTACAACAAATAGTTTTGAAATAAAAAATTTTTTCTAGGCTTTGGTGTAATACCTTTTTAAAATTTAATCTCAACAGAAATCAACCAGACTATTATGAAGTGGTTTCTCAGCCTATTGACTTGATGAAAATTCAACAGAAACTAAAGATGGAAGAGTATGATGATGTCAATCTGCTGACTGCCGATTTCCAGCTGCTTTTCAATAATGCAAAGGCCTATTATAAGGTGAGAGGGCATCAAGTCTGGGGGGTTGCCAGTCTGACAGTTAGCCTTTTAATATTTATCAATCTGGCAGTGCTTTCTTATGATCTGAGTCTTCACTTGTCTTACTAGGTAAAAGACTGAGTATTTGTATGATGATGAACTATTTTTGTTTTCTTCTGTGTCTGCTCAAATCTTTTCTCCAATTCTCTCGTGGGTTGTTTGTTATTTATGACATTTTTATATATTTTTTATTTCATTTATTTTTGATTGGACAGAGAAATTGAGAGGGGTGGGAGAGGAAGAGAGATAGAAAGATATCTGCAACACTACCTCACTGTTTGTGAAGCTCTCCCCCTGCAAGTGGGGATCAGGGACTTGAACCTGGGTCTTCAAGGATACATGGTAATGTCTTTGCTCAACCAGGTGTCTACTGCTTAGCCTCTGATATTTGTTTCTTGAGTGAGGATACGCATCTATTTCTTCTTCATTATGTGTTAGAAGCACCTAGAAAGGGGGCTGGATGGTAGAGCAGCAGATTATATGCACCTAGTGCAAAACACAAGGACAGGTATAAGGATCCCAGTTCGAGCCCCCAGTTCCCCACCTGCAGGGGGGTCGCTTCACAGGCAGTGAAGCAGGTCTGTGGGTGTTTGTCTTTCTGTCCCCCTCTCTGTCTTCCCCTCCTCTCTCCATTTCTCTCTGTCCTATCCAACAACAACAGCAGTGACAACAATAACAACAAGGGCAACAAAATGAGGAAAATAGCCTTCAAGAGCAGTGGATTTGTAGTGCAGGCATCGAGCCCCAGCGATAAGCCTGGAGGCAAAAAAGGGGGAGGGGACAGTTGGGGTTAGGCGTTGGCATACATGGTCAAGGGCACATAATAGCTAGCATGCACAAGGACCAGCGTTCAAGTCCCCACTCCCCACCCACCTGCAGGGCTGACACTTCATGAGTGGTGAAGCAGGTCTGCAGGTGTCTCTCTCTCCCATCTCAGTGTCTCAGTCCTATCCAATAAAATAGAAAGAAAGAAAAAATTAGCTGCTGGAAGTAGTGGATTCATAGTGCTGACAGCAAGCTCTAGCAGTAACACTGGTGGCAATAAATAAATAGGAGCAGTTGATTTGATATAAAGGCTTACTTATTCATGAATGAGAGGAAAAGAACCTCCCAGGCTGCAATGGTAAGATGTTAATGATATTCCACTTCCTCTTCTGAATATATAGCCAGATTCTCCTGAATATAAAGCTGCTTGCAAGCTCTGGGATTTGTACCTTCGAACCAGAAATGAGTTTGTCCAGAAAGGAGAAGCAGATGAAGATGAGGATGATGAAGATGGGCAAGACAGTCAAGGAGCTGAAGGGGTAGGTGTCCGCTGTAGTCGCAGCAGGTGGACAGGACGAGGAACTGAAGGGGTAGGTGTCCGCTGCAGTGGTGGCAGGTGGACAGGACAAGGGTACTAAGGCACCCTGCTCGATGTGCCGGGCAGTCTTCACAAATCACTCTTTCTCGGCTGTTGAGACAATTTTCATACTGTCAAGGAAGCTGGAAGGGGAGGAATCTTGGTCACACAATATGACTCCCCCCCCACACACACACCATGCCACCAGTTTATTATTATCATTGTTATTTTGCATGGTAGGTGTCAAGCCCAGGGACTTACACATAAGCATTTAAAGCACGTACTCTGAGTGGTGTCCCCAGCCAAGCCTTGTCTTTTTTTGTTTATTTTCCCTTTTTGTTGCCCTTGTTGTTTTTCATTGTTGTAGTTATTACTGTTGTTGTTGATGTTGTCTTTGTCAGATACGACAGAGAAATGGAGAGAGGAGGGGAAGACAGAGAGGGGGAGAGAAAGATAGACACCTGCAGACCTCCTTCACCGCCTGTGAAGCGGCTCCCCTGCAGGTTTTATTTTGATTCTCTAAGCATATATGGTTGGGGTTTCTCAACTAATTGAGTATTTACTACATTTTAAATATTAATTTGTGTCACTTATTACCAGGCCCCATGCTAGACCCGAAGGGTGTTAATGCCCTCTCTGTGGATTGAATTTTGGGTTTTGACAGAAGTATTACTGCTTTCATGATTTGTACCAGAAACAAACATTATTGTTTATGTATAATACACGCACACGCACACACACACATATATATTAACTTAAATGCCCCAAATATGATTTGGACTTGAAGCTGCATTTAGTTAACTTTGACTGAGAAGTCCCATTGCTCATGGCATAAACTGACTTTAGTCCATGCTGGTTCAAGGACTCTTGGACATATGTCTTCCCAGATTGAAATAGTGACTAAATTATAGGAGTATATTGGCCTAACAGGATAATAGGAATTTTGTGCATCAGTTGACTTAATGCCAAGAATTGGTATTTGTCATTGAATACATAGGACACTTGACCTGCATTTTTAGTGTTTACAATGGACTAAAAACCTGATTCAAGGAATTGAGGTTCTAAAAAAATTATGTTGCTGTTCATAAGTTTGGCCTGCATTTCTGGGAGGACAGCTCTCTTGTTTGACGTTAGAGCAGTTCTTGGTATTCCTGACACTTGTACTTAAAAGAAGTATTATTTAGAACTGCTCTAATGCAAGTTTTACAATTTTAGACACTACTTAGTATCTTCATTGACTTCAATTTATTTAAAAAGTGTTTTCTTCTCTCCTCTCACCTGCTGCAAACTTCTCTCCTTCCAGTCATCTCCAAGTTATTTGAAGGAGATTCTGGAACAGCTACTCGAAGCCATCGTTGTGGCCACAAATCCTTCTGGACATCTGATCAGCGAGCTTTTTCAGAAATTGCCTTCAAAAGTGGTAAGTAACATAACAATGACAGGTACGTTTTAAAGGGTTTGCTTTTTTTTTTCTTCTTTATAGTGTTTAACTACTTTGAAATTTTTTATGGCTCTTAGTAAATAAAGACAAACTAATGGTTGGGCCAGCAGATAACTCACTTGAATATTGTGCTGCCTTGCCATGTCCCAGACCCAGATTCAAACTTGGTCCCCACCCCATTTGAGGAAGCTTCAGTGCTACGATGTGTATGTTTGTCTGTCTGTCTGTCTGTCTGTCTCTCTCTCTCTTTCTACCTCTACCTATTTTTTTTAAAGAGTAGCTAACGGAATACAGTCAAGGCACTCCAGCAGTCTCCCTTGTGGTCTCAGCAGCAAGCACGAAATGTAAACTTCTAAACAAATTGTGGCTTTGTCTTTTTTGATTGGCAGTTCTTCTCATTTTGTCATGAAGCATACATGCCATAAGATCTACCCTTTACTGGTTTTAAGGGTGTAGTGCACTGGCATAAAATACTTTGGCTTACATGAATTCGTGTTACTATGTAGCCATCCCTCGTCAGAACTCTGCTCAGCCTCTGATGCAAAGGCCGCACTTGTTAAGTAAGTCCCCATTTCTCCTTTCCCTAGCTCCTGGGCAGCAGCCATTCTGCTTTATCCATGTAGATAAAGTACTACCTCCTAAAGGACTGGGGCCTGAATTGTTCTGTGGAAAACTGAGAAATGTCACACATGTACGAACTACTGTATGCTACTGTTGGCTGTGAACCGTTAATCCCCAGTGAAAAAGAAAGAAAAAAAAGAGAAGTACCTCCTGTTAGAGCAGCCATAACATATTTGCTTTTCATGTCCGATGTATTTTATTTATCATAAAACCTTCAAGGTTCACCATGTTACAGCATATGTTAGAGTTTCCTCACCAATGAGGCTAAATAGTGTTGCCCTTGTACAATTGTGCTTGTCCATTCCTCTGCTGATGGACATTTGGGAAAGCTCAGGCAGTGTATGTACGCCAGGTTTTGTGAAAGCCTTCATGGACTGCCGGGCTAGTGTGGGGGTGCCTTTTCCTGGGCGCGGACTCTCTGGGTTGGAGAGAACACGACCTGAGCCAGCCAGGGCTGCTACTCACTCAGCCATGTGAGAGAGATGACCTAGGAACAGAGCTGGTGGTTTCGAGGCGATTCAATTCTTTATTTATCAGAGAGCCAAGGCTTTTAAGAGTCGGACCCGGAAGTGGCAAGTCGATAACGGAAATGGCTTGACATGGTTTGGAAAGGGGCGGAGAAAGGCAGAAAGGGGCTGGGAAAGGTAGGAACTTCCTGAGCAACTGTTGCAAGGGTTTTAACTGACAGGATAAATAATACCCTGTAGGCAGGGAGGGTCTTGAGGGTAGAAAGAAGACAAATCAAAGGAGTGGAATGGGTGGGGATCTTTCAGGCAGAACAGTGATTATGTCGATAATAAGGGAGCAGGCTATAGTATCAGGAATGCAGGGTGCTTTGTGAGGCAGGGAGTCCGAAAAGAGGAGGCAGACCTTGAAGGGTTTTGTCCCTCATTGCTCGACCTCTCAGGAGAGAGACTGACAGGATGGATGTCCCCTCAAGTCAAGCCCTGCCAAGCTCAGCCACATCCTCACAATTTCCCGACAATGGACATTCCTCTGACGTTGAACTTCTTGTTCTGCGACAAAATCATATTCGAGAAATCAGAAACTGATTATAGTTTTGCTTTATTTCTTTAACATAGTTTCACTAGAATGTGATTTTTTTTTTTATTTCTTTATTGGGGGATTAATGTTTTACAGTTGACAGTAAATACAATAGTTTGTACATGCATAAAGTTTCTCAGTTTTCCATATAACAATACAACCCCCACTAGGTCCTCTGTCATCCTTGTTGGACCTGTACTCTCCCCACCCACCTTCCCCCCCCCCCAGAATCTTTTACGTTGGTGCAATACACCAACTCCAGTTCAGGTTCTGCTTGTGTTTTCTCTTCTGACCTTGTTTTTCAACTTAAGCCTACGAGTGAGATCATCCCATATTTATCCTTCTGTTTCAGACTTATCTCACTTAATATGATTCCTTCAAGCTCCATTGTGTATATAGAACACAACTTGCTCAGCCACTCATCTGTTGTTGGACACCTGGGTTGCTTCCAGGTTTTGGCTATTACAAATTGTGGTGATTTATTTTTTTATTTATTTATTTCATTTTTTATAATTTTATTCCCTTTTGTTGCCCTTATTTTATTGTTGTAGCTATTATTGATGTCATCGTTGTTTGATAGGACAGAGAGGAATGGAGAGAGAAGGGGAAGACAAAGGGGGAGAGAAAGACACCTGCCGACCTGTTTCACCACTTGTGAAGTGACTCCCCTGCAGGTTGGGGAGCTGGGGGCTTGAACCAGATCCTTAGGCCAATCCTTGCCCTTTGTGCCACGTGCGCTTAACCCTCTGTGCTACTGCCCAACTCCCTTGGTGATTTATTTTTTAAAGTTAATTTTGACTGAAATAAGTAGAAATAGTTTATTAAACATGGATCTCAAAAAGCTTGCAACTTGAGGATATTACAGAGCCTTGAGACATATATGATGAGCCAGACAGTGGTTCACCTAGTTAAGCGCACACATTATAGTGTGCAAGGACCTGGGTTCAAGCCCATGGTCCCCATCTGCAGGTGGAAAATTTCACAAGTGGTGAAGCAGGTCTTCTGGTGTCTCTCTGTATCTCTCTCTCTCTATCTCCTTTTCCCTCTCAATTTCTCTCTATATCTATTCAGTAACAAATAGATAAAATTTTAAAAAATTAAAAAATTATTTTATATGAAGTAGTGTATATAATTGTGTTGTTAACATTTTTTAAAAATATTCCCTTTTGTTATACTTGTTTTACTGTTGTAGTTATTATTGCGGTCGTTGTTGTTGGATAGGACAGAGAGAAATGGAGAGAAGAGGGGAACCTGCAGACCTGCTTCACCTCCTGTGAAGTGACTCCCCTGTAGGTGGGGATCCGTGGACCCTGACCGGGATCCTTATGCCGGTCCTTGTGCTTTGTGCCATGTGCTCTTAACCCATTGTGCTACCGCCCAACTCCCCGATATTGGATGGTTTTTTATCTTTCTTTTTTAATTTTTATTTATTTATTTGATAGGACAGAGAGAAATTGAGAGGGATGGGGGAGATAGAGAGGGGAAGAAAAAGAGAGACACCAGCAACACTGCTTGACTGCTTGTCAAGCCTCCCCTCTGCAGGTGGAGCTAAAAGGCTTGAAGCTGGGTCCTTATACATTGGAATGTGTGTGCTTAACCAGGTCCTCCACTGCCCAGCCCTGATACTGTGGAATTCATAAAGTTTTTCAAAATAAAATGCTTTGTTTGCGATGTAATCATATCTGCTGGATGGCTGTGTCTTGAATCTTACAAAACTGTGTGTTACTTTTTCTGTGTTTCTAAGATTTCTGTATTTCAGAGAGAAATTAGAAGAAGAGAGAGGTAGGCAGAGCATCATCCTAGCTGGATCCTTTGTCTTATTAAGCCTGCCTGGGTTTTTGTCTTTCAGCAATATCCAGACTATTACGCAATAATTAAGGAGCCTATAGATCTCAAGACTATTGCCCAGAGGATCCAGGTATGAAGGTGAACACATGTAACCATAGGTGTCGAGGGCAGGTTGGTTTTTGGTCTTTGGGGGTTTTTAGAAAGCAAAGTAGTGGGCGGAGGGTAGGTAGCATAATGGTTCTTCAAAGAGACTCTTGTGCCTCAGGCTCCAGAGTCTCAGGTTCAGTCCCCCACAGCACCATAAGCCGGAGATAAGCAGTGGTCTGATTAAAAGCCAAGTAGCTGATGTCTGTGTAAGAGATCATAAGCAAGACTAGTACACACATTAGAGAGTAGTGCAGCTTTGGAAGGCATATGTCATTCTGCTTTTTTTTTTTTTTTCCTGGATAAAGCAAAGCACCATTCTCACTGGTAGTAGTTAGTATTTTTGATTTTAAATGGCATGTTGCCAATAAAAAGCTGTTGTTTATTTCTACCTTCTTACAAATGGTTCTGAGATATCTTAGAATAAAAGTTGCCACAGGGACTGACAAGTTGCCACACCTGGAGGAATAGTGTGTCTTCCTTGCCGTCCACACGACCTCAGATGACCCAGGTTCAAGTCTGGTCCCCACTACATTGGAGGACACTTCAGTGCATCCAGAGACTCTGAAGAGCCTTACCTTGTGTGTCTGTCGGACGCCTCTCTAAAAAAGAGCCTGAGTGGTGAAGCCCTAGTGACAACAACAAAAAGACTTTAAAAATAAATAGAAAAGTGAAAAAATAAATAAATAGAATTGCAAGCCATTTTTATGAGAATATAGCTGTTATTTTGCTCTCTCTAAACTTATTTATAAATTGACATAAGGGGCCGGGTGTTGGTGCACCTGGATACACACACACACTGCAGCGCTCAAAGACCCAGGATCGAGCCCCGGGTCCCCACCTGCAGGGGGGAAGCTTCACGAGTGGTGAAGCAGAGC
Organism: Erinaceus europaeus; assembly: GCF_950295315.1. Lineage (NCBI taxonomy): Eukaryota > Metazoa > Chordata > Mammalia > Eulipotyphla > Erinaceidae > Erinaceus > Erinaceus europaeus. The sequence goes on from NC_080173.1 coordinate 94,581,436, forward strand.
TGCAGATGTCTCTGTCTCTCTCGCTCTCTTTCTCTCTCACCCCTCTCAATTTCTGTCTACCCAATAATAAATGAGTACAGTAAAATAAAACTCAGAAATATAACACAGAAAAACCAAAATGGCTGTACATCATCTGTGTATACTTTCCAGTAAAGCCTTTTAGCATGGCGACAGCTTTAAAATATGTAGATGCCTTTTCTAAGATCATACTGATGACCCTCCGTAAGAGGAACTGCTGACTCTCGTTGCCTACAGAGTGGCAGCTACAAGAGTCTTCACGCAATGGCCAAGGACATCGACCTCCTAGCGAAGAATGCCAAGACCTACAATGAGCCTGGTTCTCAAGTTTTCAAGGTTCGTTGCTGTTGTTGTTTTGGGGGGAGTATTAATGTGTTACAGTTGACAGAAAATACAGCTGAAGGTCCTTTACTTTAGTGCAGTACACCAAATCCAGTCCCAAGTTCTGCTTTTTGGATTACCTTTAATTTTAAATCAGCTTTTTAGTTAAATTTTAATTTAGTCTTTTGTTTGTTTGTTTGTTTGTTTTTTTGAGAGAGGAGGAAAGAGAAAGAACCCAGGCATCACTGGTACATATGAGTCAGCAATGCAGGGCGCCATGTTGTAGAGCTCATCTCTTTACCCACGTGCCCCTCCTGGGCCACTTGTCTTTTTTTTTTTTTTTTTTTTTGCCTCCAGGGTTATTGCTAGGACTTGGTGCTTGCACCACAAACCCGCTACTCCTGGAGGCTTTTTTTTTTTTCCCCTTTTGTTGCCCTCATTATTTTGTCGTTGTTGTGGTTATTATTGTTGTAGTTGTTATTGATGTCGTTGCTGGATAGGACAGAAATGGAGAGAGGAGGGGAAGACAGGGGGAGAGAAAGACAGACACCTACAGACCTGCTTCACCGCCTGTGAAGCGACTCCCCTGCAGGTGGGGAGCCGAGGGCTCAAACTGGGATCCTTCGGCCGGTCCTTGCGCTTCGTGCCATGTATATGCTTAACCCGCTGAGCTACTGCCCAGCCCCCATCTTTTAAATTTTTTTTTAAGAAATTGAATGAAAATTAGGAGAGAATAATGAAGTACTGGTATATCTACCTTCACTGAGCAGTTAAGTATATTTGTAATTGTTGATACAGCTAATAATTCTACTTTTGAGTTTATTTTCCGTGAACTAAATTTTAAGAAGAGGAGGCATCTTAGATTTAATGTGTTGATATGCCGTTGACTTGAAGAAAGACATTCGTCCTAAGTCAGCATGGTTTCTGAATTTGTGGTCTCTCTGATTAGATTCAAATCTAAACATTGCAACTTAGCTTCGGTTTTTAGGCCACTACATACAGAAAGTTCAAGGTTCTTTCACTGCTTTTCCTCCTGGTTCACTGCTTCTTCACTAGGCGGCTTTTAAACACAGAAAGTTGTAGGCATGTGAGAGGGCGCAGTTGTATGACTATGGAATGAAAGGCTATGTCAAATGGCAGCACCATAGAAAATTGCTGGTGCTTGCATGCGGTGGTTTTATTCTATACTTTTATTTTATCTTGACAGGATGCAAATTCAATTAAAAAAATATTTTATATGAAAAAGGCAGAAATTGAACATCATGAGATGACTAAGTCAAGCCTTCGGATAAGGTGGGTTAAAAATGCCAAAAACTATTGTCTTTATTATGTGTCCATGATGAAATGAATACTGTGGAAAGTAAGATAGGGATTTAAAGATTATGTATGTAACTGATAATGTGATTATGAAAAGCGTAGGTGCAGTTCTTACCCTGCTGAACAACTGTATTTTGAAACAATTTGCCAACGTTCATAGCATTATTTTTCTTTATACAAATATAAAGTATCTTTGCATATATTTAGACAAAATACGTACTCTATATAGTATACGTAGTATTGTAGTATTTGCCTATGGAATGTGGTAGTGCGTAGTAAATTTGCATTAAAAGCATTTCAGTGAAGTGGAGGGAGATAGCATAATGGTTATGCCTGAGGCTCCAAAGTCTCAGGTTCAATCCCCCACAACACCATATGCCAGAGCTAAGCAGTACTCTGGTAAAATAAATAAATGAACAGCAAACAAATAAATAAAAGTCTTAAGATCTAATCCCTCATAGCATCAGAAAGACAGAGCTGAACAGTATTCTAGTCTGCACCACCATATGCTAGAGCTGAGCAGTGCTAAAAAGAGAAGAAGAAAAGACTTAATCAGAGCTAGCAAGATAGTTCACCTGGTTACTATGCCTTTGTCCTGTGAATGACCCAGGTTTGAGCCCTGCATCCACTGTGCTAGAACAAACTTCAACGCTGTGGGGTCTTTCTTTCCCTACTTGTTGTTTTTTTTTTGTTTGTTTTGTTTTTTTACCAGAGCAATGCTCACCTCAGGCTTATGGTGGTGCAGGGGGTTGAACTTGGTACTCTGGAGCCTCAGACATGAGAATCTCTTTGCATAACCATTGTGCTGTGTTCCTCTGCCCACCTACTTGTCTCTATCTCTGTTTCTTTCTATCTGGAAAAGTTGGTCGAGAGCAGTGAAGCACTGATGACAACAAAAGAATAATGGTAACAATAATTTGTTTTTAGAAAGAATATCTAGCCAGCTCTCAGGAAATCTAAACGTATCATTTGGTTTTCCCTTGTGCTCATACAGTGACTTTAAACAATTCTTACTTTCAGGTTTTCTTTACCTAAAGTAATGATTAGGTGATTACTTTCAAAGCTCTCTTTTGGCCCTGACTTTTGCTTTGCAAATAACCAGAACTTCTGGTCATTTCTATGACCTTAATCTCTCTAGGACCAACTCTGGTCCAGTCTATTCTGTGAAGTCCTGAATCTTGGAGCAGAACTTACAGCACAGTAGAGGATCAAAATATCTGAGCATTTCTATTTAGAAAAGAAAACATTTCTGTCTACGGCCATACCACCCTGAACACACCCGATCTCATCTGATCTTGAAAGAAAAGAAAAAACAATTTGTCATGTTGTTTTGTTATTTCAGCTGTTAATTTCTGGTTTTGTTTCTGTTTTGATAATCTTACCTTTGGATAGGACTCCATCAAATATGGCAGCAACCAGGCTGGCAGGTGCTTCACACAGTAAAGGAGGCCTTGAAGAGAGAAACTCCACTAGCAAGTATTACCGGTGAGAGAGAGTGTGTGTGTCTAGTCTGAGAGCTAACTCATGTTTGTGAGAATAGATACACTAATGTTGACTACCTTGGAGTAGAATTTTCATATATAGTTGGAGTATGAGATATTATCAGATATCTTATTTAGGACATTAAAGTGCCAGGGGCCAGGCGATGGTGCACCTGGTTAAGTGCTCACATTACAGTGCGCAAGGACCCAGGTTCAGGCACCTGGTCCCCACCTGCAGGGGACAAGCTTCAGGAGTGGTGAAGCAGGGCTGCAGGTGTCTCTCTGTCTCTCTCCCTCTTTCTCTCCCACCCCTCTCAATTTCTCTCTCTCTGTCTCTATCCAATAGTAAATAAACACAAATATTTAAAAGAAAGAAATTAAAATATTGAAGTGCTATAGTAAGTCTGATCTTGCCTCAGAAAATAGTTAAGAATAAATGTTTGAAAAGTTATATTTGTTGTATAATACGAACATATCAGAAGTGCATTTCAGTGAAAAACAAATGACAAGTCAACTAGGGTTTTTTTAAAAAAAAATTTATTTATTTCCTTTTTATTGCCCTTGTTGTTTTTATTGTTGTAGTTATTATTGCTGTTGATGTTGTCGTTGTTGGATAGGACAGACAGAAATGGAGAGGGGAGGGGAAGACAGAGAGGCAGAGAAAGACAGACACCTGCAGACCTGCTTCACCGCCTATGAAGTGGCTCCCCTGCAGGTGGGGAGCCGGAGGCTCGAACCGGGATCCTTATGCCGGACTTTGCTTTTTGCGCCACGTGCGCTTAACCCGCTGCGCTACTGCTCGACTCCCGTCAACTAGGATTTTTACCACCACTCTTTTTTTATATTAAAAAGACAATAGGGGAGTCGGGCAGTAGGTAGTGCAATGTTTAAGTTCAGGTGGCGCAGTGCACAAGGACCAGCGTAAGGATCCCTGTTTGAGCCCCCTCCCTGCTCCCCACTGGCAAGGGAGTCGCTTCGCAAGCATTGAAGCAGGTCTGCTGGTGTCTATCTTTCTCTCCCCCTCTCTGTCTTCCCCTCTTCGCTCCATTTCTCTCTGTCCTATCCAACAACAATGACATCAATAACGACAATAACTACAACAATAAAACAACAAAGGCAACAAAAGGGAATAAACAAATATTTAAAAAATAATAAAAAATGGGCAACAAAAGGGAATCAATAAATAAGTAAATATTAAATAATAATAATAAATAAATTGGTTTTCTTTGCCAGGATTGATTGTCGGAAGTAAGGACAAAGGTAGCAGTTTTCTCTAAAGTAACCGAATCATGATGACGTCTTGCGCTGCCTTCTAATTGCTTGTTCTTCTTTGTAGTAATAAGAGAGCTGTCCAGGGGGGCCGCTTGTCGGCGATCACCATGGCACTCCAGTATGGCTCGGAAAGTGAAGAGGATGCTGCGTTAGCTGGTAGGCATTAGGTTGGGGTTCATCCGGCGCCATTTCTGTGGGTCCTTGTGATTTCAGAAAAATATGAGAAAGTTTTTCAGTTTTCTAAATATATGCTATTTGGCTTTATCATTATCATGGTAATTATTATTTTTATTTACATTCTGCTGCAAACTTGTGTTAAAGCAGGCGTCCGTTTGCAAGAGGAGTTGGTTTGCTAGCCTAGCGCGTCTGGTTTCAGCTGTAGGATAATAAGTAGGATCAGTGGCAGCACCAGGAAATTCACATCATCTTAGCTTTTCAGGTCATTGGCTTATATTTTCGGAAGGCTCTAATTTCTGCTTGACTTGAGTTTATGGTTTAAAGACAGATGTAGCAGCCTGAGGGCGAACGAGCAGGCAGAGCGTAGCGTTTGCACCAATAAAGTGTCAGCCAGACCTGCGCTGTCTTCTCACTTCTTTCTCTTCACTCTCAGGAATTAATTATATTTCAATCTTAGCATGTTTCCCCTTTTAAGTGGAGACAGAGAGAGACACCGACACCACAGCATGAAGCTTCCTCCAGGCCAGTGGGGCCAGGCTGGAGTCAGTGCAAAGCAGCACTCTGGCCCCGTGTAGGGCCAGGGCGTGAAATCTGGGCCCACTGCGTAGGAAAGTGTACGGTCACCCAGGCTAGCTGTCACCTGGCCCCTAGGTAGTTTATGATATGAAAGACCTGCACTCCTAGACATTTCATCTGCTGCATCCCGTGCGTCATACCAGGTGTTTCATACACAGAAAGCATGTGCTCTGCTGTTGAGCCGCCTTCCCCATCCAATTTTCATAATTACTGTTGACTGTTCACTTAAGTAAGTATGAATTTCAGAAATGTTTGTAGACTGTGTGAAAGAGAGGCAGAGAGAGATTACATGTCTAATTCCTCGCTCCCATGCTGCTTTTTCACTTGGCTAGAGATACAGAGGGAGAGGCGTCCCAGCTTCTCAGCCCTCCGCCTTCACCAAGCAGTGAACTCCCACACACAAGGCCCAGTTCTAAAGCACAGTCATGTCTAAGAAGTCCCTCCTCATACCCCCTCTTCCTTTTCTCCACATAGCTATTTTCTATCCGGTTGCCACCAAGAAATTTTAAATTACGGTCCTTATGCACTGTTAAAAAAAATTAGGGGCCCCAGGCAGTGGTGCTCCCAGTTCAGAGCACATGTTACAGTGCACAGGGACCTGGGTTCAAGCCTCGGGTCTCCACACATGGGGAGCACTTCATGAGTAATGAAGTAGCTCTCCCTCTCTGTCTCTCCCCTTCCCTCTCGATTTCTCTGTCTTTATCAATAAAATGACATATTACAGGAAAAATTCAGGGAAATTAGATTTTTCCCTCCCAGGAATTGATGTTTTATGAATAACTTCCATGTAAAAGTATCCACAGGACAAACATCATTCCTAAGGAATATGATCAGCAGGACAAAGTTACAGAGACTTGAGACTAAGTAAAAGTACCCCAATCAGCCTAATCCATAGTAACCAATCTTAGAACTCTGATTATTATTTTGCTTCTGAGATTTGTATGGAAGTCTTTGTTTCTTCTCTTAGGTGAGCATATGCATAAGGAGTTTCAGGAGACAGCACATTTAAAAAAGAGAAACTAGTGAGTCGGGTGGTAGCGCAACGGCTTAAGCACATGTGGCGCAAAGCACAAGGACCGGCGGAAGGATCCCGGTTCGAGCCCCCGATTTCCCACCTGCAGAGGAGTCGCTTCCCAGGCGGTGAAGCATGTCTGCAGGTGTCTGTCTTTCTCTCCCCGTCTTCCCCTTCTCTCTCCATTTCTCTCTGTCCTATCCAATAATGACATCAATAACAACAATAACAACTACAACAAATGCACCAAAAGGGAATAAATAAATATTTTAAAAAGAGAGAAACTAGTGGTCCAGGGCAGTAACACAATAGGTGTACAAAAGACTCATGCCTCGGGCTTCTGAGGCCCCAGGTTCCATTGCTCACACCGCTGGGAGCTGAATCTGAGTGTTGTTCTGGCGGGAAGGGCTGGGGTAGTGGGGAGGAGAGGGAGGGAGAAAGGATGTTGAGAACAAAAACTGTTTTGTGGCTTTTAGAAACATGACTTTTTGTTCCCCCACTCCAGAGCTTCAGCACTCTGGGCAGATGTTTTCAGATAGAAAAAGAAACCACATTACCAAAGCTTCCTTCAATGCAGCGAGGCCTGGTCTTGAACCTGAGTTATTTTGCTGGCCCAAACAAAACCTTCTTTTTCTTTTCCTTCTTTTTTTTTTATTTCTTTACTGGGGGATTAATGTTTTATAGTTGCCAGTAAATACAATAGTTTGGACATGCATAACATTTCTCAGTTTTCCACTTAACAGTAAAGCCTCCATTAGGTCCTCTGTCATCATGTTCCAGGACCTGAACTCTCCCCCTCACCTACCCAAAAAACACATCTTTCTATGTAACATTTCTTTACATAATTATGCAGTTATATTAAGCATTACTAGCATCATATTTATTTATTTTTGCTTCCAAAGTTATTGCTGGGGATCGGTGCCTGCACTATGAATCCACTGCTCCTGGAGGCCATTTTCCCCATTTTGTTGCCCTTGTTGTTGTTATTATTGTTGCCTTTGCTATTGTTGTTGTTGGATAGGACAGAAAAATTCAGAGAGATGGGGAAGAGAGAGGCGGGGGGATGGGTGTGGGAGAAAGACAGACACATGCACACACCTGCTTAATCGCTTTTGAGGATACTCCCCTGTAGGTGGAGAGCTAGGGGCTCAAACCAGGATCCTTATGCTAGTCCTTGCACTTTGTGCCATGTGCACTTAACCCATTGCGCTACCGCCCGGCCCCCTAGTACTTTTTTTTTTTAATCTTTATTGATAGGATAGAGACAGTCAGAGATTGAGAGGGAAGGGGTAGATAGAGAGGGAAAGAGACAGAGAGACACCTGCAGCTCTGCAGGTGGGGATCAGGGCCTTGAACCTGGGTCCTTGCAAACTGCAATGTATATGCTTAACCAGGTGCACCACCACCTGACCCCTGCATCATCTTTTTAAAGGCCAAAACTATCCTTTTAAAATAATTGGTCTGGGCTGGGGAGCGGCAAAACTGGTAAAGTTCAAGCCCCTGGTCTCCAACTGCAGGGAAAGGGGCTTGACAAGTTTCTCTGTCTTCCCCACTCTTTCTCTCTGTGTCTCACCCTCAAAGAAAAGAAGCTGGGGTGAGGGCTACCAGGACTAGAGAGCTGTCATGCTGGTCCCTGGCCCCGGCAACAAAAGGAGCACAGGTAAAGGAAAATGTTATATTTCTGGGAGCTGTGAAACTGAGATGACAGCAGACTTGTAAAACAATATTCCTCAGTAAAAAACTGAAAATTTGGGGCCCAGGCTGTAGCGCATCAGGTTAAGCGTCCGTGCGCATACCAGCATTGGGATCCCAGTTCGAGCCCCCGGCTCCCCCGGGTGTCTCTTCACAGGTGGTGAAGCAGGTCTGCAGGTGTCTATTTCTCTCCCCCTCTCTGTCTTCCCCTCCTCTCTCCATTTTTCTCTGTCCTATACAACAACAATGATAGCAATAACAATAGTGGTAAACAACAAGGGTAACAAAAGGGAAAAAATTGCCTTCAGGAGCAGTGGATTTGTAGTGCAGGCACCAAGCCATAGCGGTAACCCTAGAGGCAAAAAAATAACTAAAATAAAATAAATAAATAAAAACTTATAGCTTGATCTAGAAAGTTGTTAGAAAATTTTTAGTATGGTTATTTCCTACACTTACTTTTTTCTTTCTTTCTAGCTGCACGTTATGAAGAAGGAGAATCGGAAGCAGAGAGCATTACTTCATTTATGGATGTTTCAAATCCTTTTTATCAGCTTTATGATACAGTTAGGAGTTGTCGGAATAACCAAGGACAGCTAATAGCTGAACCTTTTTTTCATTTGCCTTCAAAGAAAAAATATCCTGACTACTATCAACAAATTAAAATGCCCATATCACTACAACAGATCAGGTAAAAATATGTTCTACATTGCTGAGTACTAATCACTTTTTTCTTGTGGTGGAGTCTGCACATAAATATGCCTTCCTAAAACGAGTGAGAATACTAAAGGTAGGAAGCTGGGCGGTAGCACAGTGGATTAAGCCCATATGGTGCAAAGCACAAGGATCAGTGTAAGGATTCTGGTTCAAGCCCCCGGCTCCCCATCTGCGGGGGGCGGGGGGAGGGTGGAGGGGTCCTCTTCACAAGCGATGAAGCAGGTCTGCAGGTGTCTGTCTTTCTCTCCCCCTCTTGATCTTCCTCTGCTCTCTCGCTTTCTCTCTGTCATATCCAACAACAGCAGCAGTGACAACAACAATAATAACAACAACAAAGGCAACAAAAATGGGAAAATGGCCTTCAGGATCACTGAATTCATATTGTGGGCCCCAGCAATAACCCTGGAGAGGAAAAAAAAATATACTAAAGGTGAAGGCATTTCTCACATAAGTAGAGTATGCTTAAATATCATTCCTGTATTAAGAATGAAAAATAATTTTGGTTAGATACAAATGATATTTTTTCTATCATAATGGAGTCACAAAGCAAATAAGTAGTGTTCTAGCTCAGATTTTATGTGTCAGAGTATGGCTTGTAAAAAATTCTTGCAACTCAGAATTTACCTGTTTGTTTATTTCTTAACTGAGCAGAGAGAACCTGAGGAGATAGCTTAATGGTTATGCAAAAAGACTTTATACTTGAGTCTTGAAAATCTCAAGTTTGATCCCTGGCCCCAGCATAAGCCAGAATTGATCAGTGTTCTATTAAAAAAACAAAGAAAGACAAGGAAGGAAGGAAGGAAAAAAGAAAAGGGACGAAAGGAGAGAAATAAGCTCTTTGGATCAGCAAGACTGTCCATCACTATAATGAGCTGCTTTCTCTTGCTCAGTCTGCCACAGCTGCACTGAAAGAAGCTTCAGTGCTGTGGTCTCTCTCCCTCCCTCCCTCCCTCTCTCTCTCTCCCTCTCTTTCCCTCTCCCTCTCTCTTTTTTTTTTTTCTTGGCCTTTGTCTCTATCAAAAATAAATAACTGAACAAAGCCCTTCCTGCCTATACCTTCTATGGGCATTTAAATGATAATAATTTATCTTTATTTAAATTCTGTATTAATAGTTGAATAAACCTGACTTCTTGAGAATTCATCAGCTGAAATAATACCTGAAAAATGGTTTATCTTGTTTTCCTTTTTCTTCTTTCCATTTAGAAAATATTAAGTTAGGGAGTCGGGCGGTAGCGCAGAGGATTAAACGCTTATGGCACAAAGCGCAAGGACTGGCGTAAAGATCTCGGTTCAAGCCCCCAGCTCCCCACCTGTAGGGGAGTTGGTTCATGGACGGTGAAGCAGGTCTGCAGGTGTTTATCCTTCTCTCCCACTTTCTGTCTTCCCCTCCTCTCTCGATTTCTCCTATTTTTCCTATCCAACAATGAGCGACATCAACAACAATAATAACCACAACAAAGCTACAACAAGGGAAACAAAAGGGGGAAAAAAAAAAAGGCCTCCAGGAGCAGTGGATTCATGGTGCAGGCACTGAGCCCAGCAATAACCCTGGATGCCAAAAAAAAAGGGGGGGAGTTGTCACTTCAGAAGCTAGAGCCAATAAAAGAATAAGAAGGAAATTATATGCCAACAACTCAGATGAGTTGGACAAAATCAATACAAGAAAATATTAATTTATCATTGGGTATTCAGCTGTTCAGAATACTTCAACCACTACAGTATCTTTATCATTATTATTATTTTACCAGAGCACTGCATAGCTCTGGCTTCTGGTAGGTTGGGAGATCGAACCTGGGACATTGGAGCTTCAGGCACAAGAGTCTCTTTGCATAACTATTATGCTGTCTATCTTCCGTCCCCTTTTCTTCCTTTCTGTTTTTTCTTTTTTTTTTTATACGGTGGGAGTCATCTTCCCCTAACAATTATATTATTATTTATTACATATGAGAGAGTCTCTTATTAAATAGGTGAGAGCAGCACTCTGGTACATGCAGTGCCAGGGATCAAACTAGGAACCTCAAGCATGAAAGCGTGGTGTTCTTCCCGTTGAGCTGTTACTCTCTTCTTCTTCTTTTTAATCTTTATTTATTGGATAGAGAAGCCAGAAATCAAGAGGGAAGGGGGAGCTAGGTAGAGAGAAAGACACCTGCACCCTTGCTTTACCACTTGTGAAGCTTTCTCCCTGCAGGGTCAAGGGGTTTGAACCTGGGTCTTTGCATACTGTAACATGTGCTCAACCAGGTGCCACTCTCTTATTCTTTTTTTTTTTTTTTTTAACCAAAGATCTGTTCAGCTCTGGCTTATTGTGCTGCAGGGGATTGAACTTGGAGCCTTGGAGCCTCAGGCATGAGCATCTGTTTGCATAACCATTATGCTATCTACCTTCCACATTCATTAATTTTATTTATTTATTTTAATATTTTTTTTAATATTTATTCCCTTTTGTTGCCCTTGTTTTATTGTTGTTGTAGTTATTGTTGTTGTTATTGATGTCATTGTTGTTAGATAGGACAGAGAAATGGAGGAGGGGAAAGATAGAGAGGGGGAGAGAAAGATAGACACCTGCAGACCTGCTTCACTGCCTGTGAAGCGACTCCCCTGCAGGTGGGGAGCCAGGGGCTCGAACTGGGATCCTTACTCCGGTCTTTGCACTATGCACCATGTGCACTTAAGCTTTCGCGCTTCCACCTGACTCCCCACTCTCTTATTCTTACAGTGTTTTAGGTTATTTGTTTTAATGGTTAGACATTTTATTACAATTTGCAGTGATAATCTGGCAAATGATACTGATAGAATTTATAGAGGTAGGCTACACTGACTTTCTACCCAGTATTTAAACATTGCTAAAATACTTCCTTCTTATAGTATTTGTATTTGTTTGTTTGTTTATTTTTTGGACCTCTAGTTGAACAGTCATGTTGGCGAAATATGTCTCTTTTTCTTTTTACTTCATATCTTCCAAGTATTACTTGCGGGTCTAGTTATTATCACAGAGGTGCCGTCAGAATTCTTGCACTGTGCTTTCAGGAAGGCTGTTTCATAATGGAAAAGCCCTGTCATGTTATCTTTCATAGAACAAAGCTGAAGAATCAAGAATATGAAACTCTAGATCATTTGGAGTGTGATCTGAATTTAATGTTCGAAAATGCCAAGCGGTATAATGTTCCCAATTCAGCCATCTACAAGCGAGTCCTAAAACTGCAGCAAGTCATGCAGGTATCAGTTCTTGGCTTTGCTAATAATTTTATGCTTTTTAAAAAATACTTATTTTCCCTTTAGTAGCTCTTGTTGTTGTTTTGCAGTTATTGTTGTTATTGATGTCATTGTTAGATAGGACAGAGAGAAATGGAGAGGGGAGGAGAAGACAGAGAGGGGGAGAGAAAGACAGACACCTGCAGACCTGCTTCACCGCCTGTGAAGCGGGCCCCTTGCAAATGTGGATCTGGGGGCTCGAACCAAGATCCTTATGCTGGTCTTTGCACTTAGTGGCACTTGAGCTTAACCCGCTGTGCTACCGCCCAACTCCCCATTTCATGCTTTTTAAGATATAACACACACACAGCAATGTCATTCATTTCGTCTGCAAGTGCTGGTGAGTATTTTCAGAATTGTCAGAACCATGTCGAGTGGACATACTAGTTCAGTCGGGCTTTTAACTTTGTGAGTGGAAATAGAGGTTTTTTTTCCCCTAATGTGAAGTATTTTAGGTTCCTCGGGAAATTTCTTTCTAATCACATATGATACTTTGCCATTGACATTTTCTTTTCCTTGGTTCTAGACTTTATCTGTGTTAAGGTTAAGACTAGCTTTAGAGTGGTCCAGAGGTGGCACAATGAATAAAGTGTGGGACTCTGAAGCATGAGGTCCCGAGTTCAATCCCCGGCAGTACATGTACCAGAGTGATGTCTGGTTCTTTCTTTCTCCTCCTGTCCCTCTCATTAATAAATAAATAAAATATTAAAAATAAAAGACTGGCCTTAGGAAAAGAACATCTTTTTTTCTTCCTTCTTTTCACTTCATTTAGAGAGATAAAGACATGAGAGCGGGGAGGGAGAATGGGAGAAGAAAAAACACCACGGTGTTGCTCCGTCATCTGTCTGTAGAGCTTCCCCTGTGGCTGTGGTGTTCACATATGATGCTGGGTTTCAACCGTGGGGTTTTCCTTACCCAGTCAGTTACCTTCCAGTCTGTGAATGGACATCTTTAAGATAATTACTGTGAAGTACTCGTGAATTTATTATATCAATTTTTAGAGCAGTCCTTGGAACCTATCTATGTTCAGTTCATCTAGGGGTTTTGAGACAAAAACAAAGCAAACAGACCAAAAAAAAAAAACAACTCATAGATATGAAATACAAAGTATATGTACTTGTTGGTTTGTGGTAGAAGTTTTCTGGAAAGAAAATCTCAAAGGCAAGAAACAATAAAAGCTTTAGATCACTTATAGAATCTTTTGAAAAAAAATTTTTTTTTAATTATCTTTCTTTATTGGGTAGACAGCCACACATCAAGAGGGAAGAGGGAGATAGGGAGAGAGAGACAAAGACACCTGCAACACTGCTTCACCACTTGCAAAGCTTTCCCCTTGCATGTGGGGACCGGGGCTTGAACCCAGGTCCTTGCACACTGTAACATGTGCACCCAACCAGGTGCGCCACCACCCAGCCCCAATAGAATCTTCACTAATGCTATGAATTTGAAGTTTCATTTTTACGATTTTATAAATTTGCTGAGTTTACTGTGGTTGAACTTCTATTATTTCTTTATTGGGGGATTAATGTACAGTTGACAGTAAATAGTTTGTACATGCATAACATTTCTTGGTTTTCCACATAACAGTACAACCCCCACTAGGTCCTCCTCTGCCATCCTGTTCCAGGACCTGAACCCTCCCCCCACCACAGAGTCTTTTACTTTGATGCAATACACCAACTCCAGTCCAAGTTCCGATTTGTGTTTTCTCTTCTGATCTTGTTTTTCAACTTGTGCCTATGAGTGATTTCATCCCATATTCATCCTTCTGTTTCTGACTTACCTCACTTAACATGATTCGTTCAAGCTCCATCCCACATGGACTGAAAATGGTGAAGTCACCATTTTTAACACCTGAGTAGTATTCCATTGTGTATATATAACTGGTTCAACTTTTAGCTGTTTGACCAATCTTTAAAAGTGCAAGTCTGAGAAGTAAATCACCTCACAGTAAAATTCCTTCTTAATTACATTATTGGTTATGTTTGCTTTACTTTATGACCAGGAGAGCAGGGTGTCCCAAGAATTTGCTGAGTGCTGTTAAGTCAGTGCCCTTTGTAATCTTTTTTTAATCAGAGAGAGGAGAACCATAGTATCCCTGGTATGTGGCAATCAGTACATGAGCTCAAACTCCAGACCTCCCGCTTAAGAGCCCAGTGCTTTATCGAGGAACCTCCTCTCTCACTGCCCTAGAGTTTAACTTTGCCCTTTGTTGAATTCAATCTTTTATCCTACTTCTGTGAAGAATTTTGTTAAAATTTGGTTATTGAGAATGTTTAGTGACTCTTTAATGTTTTGCATCCTGCTTGTCTTTCTGAGTGATTCTAAAATGAGTTCTTGAACATGCCCGTATTCAAGGCATACTCAGCAAAGTGAGCTGGGTTCTTGGTGTCTGCTCTGTTTCAGGCAAAGAAGAAGGAACTTGCCCGAAGAGACGACATTGAAGATGGAGACAGCATGATTTCTTCTGCAACTTCTGATGCTGGCAGTGCCAAAAGAAAAAGGTACATGTTCTTCTAGCTAGAGAGGTCTTCTCAGTTCCTGTTTGTCTTCTAAGTGACTGCAGAACAACATCTTGAACTATCAAATATGAATTCTCTTATGAACATTAATTTGGTGTGATGTCTTCTAATTTATGATTGTGGCTTTTTTTTTCCCTTTATTTAAGTGCTATATTGCTTTTACATGGGTTAGATAATAAAATAACTATTTGGGGGCTAGGCAGTAGTGCACCAGGTTAAGCGCACATGGCACAAAGCTCAAGAACCAGCATAAGCATCCTGGTTTGAGCCCCCGGCTCCCCACCTCAGTGGGGCTGCAGGTGTCTCTCTCCCCCTCTGTCTTCCCCTTCTCTCCATTTCTGTCTCATCTATCAACAATAACAATAATGACAATAACAAGGGCAACAAAAATGGGAAAAAATAGCCTCCAGGAGCAGTGGATTTGTAGGTCAGGCATTGAGCCCCAGTGACAACTCTGAAGGCAAAGGAAAAAAAAGGATTGTGTAACTTGGCCAAGCATGTTCATCTTTTTGCTTTTGGGTAATTTTATTTTAATGTGGCATTTGAAACAATGCCAGAGATGAAATATGAATGAGGAAAGGTAAGGAGAAATCTGAACTACACTGTAGTCCATTGCTCTTCCCCTTCACCTTTTTTTTTTTTTAAAAAAAATTTATACTTATTTATTTATTCCCTTTTGTTGCTCTTGTTGTTTTATTGTTGTAGTTATTAATGTCATCATTGTTGGATAGGACAGAGAGAAATGGAGAGGAGAGGGGAAGACCGAGGGGGAGAGATTCACCACTTGTGAAGCGACTCCCCTGCAGGTGGGGATCCAGGGGCTCAAACCGGCATCCTTACGCCAGTCCTTGAGCTTTGCGCCACCTGCACTTAACCCACCTCACTACCACTCGACTCCCACCCCTTTCTCCTTTTTAATCTGATCTTTAGTTACCATGTTGAGGATGACAGATTATAAAATGCCAATGCATAAAACCTTAAACTGTATGTTTACTTTACTTTCAACTTCCTAACCCTCCCTTTCTCTCATGGATTTTATGGAAGGGAATCTTACTGAAATTCTGAAACTGCCTAAAGAATCATGCAAGACCATCTTTCTTGTCTTTACCTCACATGGAATTTCTCTAGCTTGATCTTTCTGGAACCCCATTCTCTCCCTCAACTTAACAGTCATACCATCCAAGGGGGACACCTTAAATAAGGAACAGTTAGTTAATCACTGATAGTAGTACTTGACAGGTTCAGAGTTGAATTAAGAAGTCATAAGGAATTGTTGATATAGTTTTGTCTTTACTTATTTTTTTACCAGAGCACTGCTCAGCTCTATCTTACGGTAGTGCAGGGAATTGAACCTGGGACTTGGCCATCTCTGGCATAGGAGTCTGTGCATAATCACTATGCTATCAAACCCCCCACCGCATATATTTGTTAATAGCTTTTTAAAAGTGACTTAGAGTGGTCCAGGAGGTGCCACAGTGGATGGGGCATTGGACTCTCAAGCATGAGGTTCCGAGATCAGTCCCTGGCAGCACATGTACCAGAGTGATGTCTAGTTCTTTCTCTCTCTCCCATCGTTTCTCATGAAAAAATAAATAAAATTTTTAAAAAATGTGACTTAGAAATGCAAATAGGAATAGCATTCAGGACAGGTTTTTTTTTTTTTTTTTTTTTTTTTTTGGCTTTCAAAATCACTTTGCTGTACTATCAGTATGTCACAGTGACTGCAATGATTGTTGTTCCCTGAGATGGGAGTCTTCTCCATTATTGGTCTATGAATTTCTTCCTTCCAAGTTCTTAATTCCTTGTTATACCAGAAACAGTGGAGGAAAAATGTGAAATCAGATCAGAGACGTCAAATCAAGAAGCTCTTTGAGTATAACTATGTAACTCTACTATAGCATCACCTGTGTTTTCCAAATCAGTCACCAATCAAAGATAAAAACTGGGAGTCGGGCGGTTGTGCAGTAGGTTAAACGCACGTGGCACAAAACACAATGACCAGTGTAAGGATCCAAGTACGAGCCCCTGGCTCCCGACCTGCAAGGGAGTCACTTCACAAGCAGTGAAGCAGGTCTGCAGGTGTCTGTCTTTCTCTCCCCCTCTCTGTCTTCCCCTCCTCTCTTCCATTTCTCTCTGTCCTAACAACGACAACATCAGTTACAACAACAATAAAAAACAACAAGGACAACGAAAGGGAAAATAAATAAATATTTTAAAAAATTAAAAAGAGCAGCGGTGTTTCTCTCCTCTCCCCTCCCGGGTCTGCTAGGAATACCAAAGGAGACCACCTGGGACTGCAACAAAACAGGACTTGAATGACTTCAGGAACCCACCAAATCACCAGTGAGTGCAAACACGTGTGGCTCGTGGACAGAGAGGAGCCTAGGCAGAGATTAAGTGGCTGGTAACAGTCCGACAGTTTACCAGTTGAGACACCACCTCCAGTGTGTTTCACCAACAAAAAGACAGCTGAAGGGAGGAGAGAACTCCCCTAAAACTCACCAAATGAACTGAGTCTCCATTGCTACTGCCTCAGTATCTGGAGCAGTGGGTTGGGGGTGGGGTGAGCCCCTGTGCTGACACCAGGAGACAGAGAACTAACGAGGAAACTCAGGAGAAGATCTATAACTCAGTGTCCTAATGGTGGGGCTGTGAAAGTCTCTTTGCATAACCACTGGATTATCTCTATCCCACTCTGCTTTATCTCTTGGTCAGGAGTCGGTGATTAAGCTAAGAAGCCTACTTAGAGTTTAAAAGCCCTCAGGCTCCCATAGCCTACAGGGAAGAAAAAGAACCCTTTAATTACCTTACTCTTGACACATGTCAGTCCAGGCAAGAGTGATCAGTCATTTGAAAAGTATCAAGAGAGGGACCTCATAACGTACTATATAAAATGGTTAAACCAAGAAGAACTATTGGAGAAATGAACAAGTACAAGAGTCTAGCTAAAAGCCCCCCAAAGGTTGAGTTGACGCACAAAATAATGAGGTCAACATTCAAACACTAGTAAAGGAAATAATCACAGGAGTGAGTAAAGAGTTTTAAAGAATTGTCATCAGAAATGCAGAAACAACAAATGAGACTCTGGAAAAAAACACTAATTACCTCAAGGTTATTAGAGAGCTGATAGCTGAAATAGCTGAGCTAAGAACACAACTTGCTGAACAAGCTAAAGCAGTATCAGAATGGTTAACAAAATAGATGAACTCCAAAAAACAGTAGAGGGGAGAGAGAATAGAATCAGTGGGGCTGAAGACAGAATTAGCAAGATCGAGGACAAATTAGAGACTTTTAAACTAAAAAAGAAGAGATCTCGGGGGTCGGGCGGTGGTGCAGTGGGTTAAGCGCATGTGTCGCAAAGCGCAGGGACCGGCATAAGGATCCCGGTTCGAGCCCCCGGCTCCCCACCCGCAGGGGAGTCACTTCACAGGCGGTGAAGCAGGTCTGCAGGTGTCTATCTTTCTCTCCCCCTCTCTGTCTTCCCCTCCTCTCTCCATTTCTCTCTGTCGTATCCAACAACAAAGCAACGTCAACAATGGCAATAATAACCGCAATGAGGCTGCAACAACTAGGGCAACAAAAAGGGGAAAAAATGGCCTCCAGGAGCGGTGGATTCATGGTGCAGGCACCGAGCCCAGCAATAACCCTGGAGGAAAAAAAAAAAAAAAGAAGAGATCTCAAAAAGATTAAGAGATACTGAAAACAACAGAGAGCTACGAGATGACTTCAAAAGAAATATACGCATTATTGGCTTACCACAGGAAGAAAGAGAGGGAGGGGAAGAAAGCATTCTTCAGGACATAATAGCTAAGAACTTCTGTAGTCTAGACAACATGAAAGACATAAAGGTTCAAGAAGCCCAGAGTGTTCCAAACAGAATTAACCCAGACTTAAAGACACCAAGACACATCCCACTTAGAATGGAAAGGAATAAGGATAAAGAAAGGATCCTGAAGGTTTCAGGAGAAAAACAAAGAGTCAGCTACAGAGTCAAACCCATAAGTTTAGCAGCAGACTTCTCCACACAAACACTACAGGCCAGAAGAGAATGGCAAGGTAACTATCGAGTGCTCAATGAGAAAGGCTTTCAGCCAAGAATACTATATCCTGCTAGACTGTCATTCAGACTAGATGGAGGCATCAAAACCTTCTAAGACAACAGTTGAAAGACTAGATGGAGGCATAAAAACCTTCTAAGCAACAGTTGAAAGAATCAACTATCAACAAGCCTGCCCTGAAAGAAGTTCTGAAAGGTCTTCTATAAACAGACCGCCATAAATATGCCATATATCACAAAACTTTAAAAATCTACAAGAATGGCATTAAAATATCTTCAATCTTTCATATCAATAAATGTCAGTGGCCTGAATTCACCTATTAAAAGGTACAGAGTAGGAAGATGGATCAGAAAACACAACCCAACAATATGCTGTCTACAGGAAGCCCACCTAACTGAACAAGAAAAATACAGACTCAAAGTGAAAGGATGGAAAACATCATACAAGTCAGTGGCCCAAAAAAAGGGGCAGGAACAGCTATTATATCTGACACGATAGATTTTAAAATAAATAAAATTTTAAAAGATAGGAAGGACACTACTTAGAGGATCAGTTGATCAAAAGGACTTAACAATTATTAATATCTATGCACCCAATGAGAAGCCACCTAAATACATTAAACATCTACTGAAAGAGCTACAGCAATGTATTAACAGCAACACAGTCATAGTAGGGGGCTTCAACACCCCACTCTCTCAACTTGACAGATCATCCAGGCAAAAAAGACCTAGAATTGCCAAAACAATCTTGAGAAGAACAGAACCAGAGGCATCACACTCCCAGATCTCAAATTGTATTATAGAGCCATTGTCATCAAAACTGCTTGGTACTGGAACATGAATAGACATACATACTTACAGAAGTAAGTCCCCACACCTATGGACATCTAATCTTTGACAAAGGTGCCCAGACTATTAAATGGGGAAAGCAGAGTCTCTTCAACAAATGGTGTTGGAAACAATGGGTTGAAACATGCAGAAGAATGAAACTGAACCACTATATTTCACCAAATACAAATGTAAATTCCAAGTGGGTCAAGGACTTGGATGTTAGACCACAAACTATCAGATACTTAGAGGAAAATATTGGCAGAACTCTTTTCTGCATAAATTTTAAAGACATCTTCAATGAAACGGATTCAACTACAAAGAAGACTAAGACAAGCATAAACCTATGGGACTACATCAAATTAAAAAGCTTCTGCATAGCAAAAAAACCACTACCCAAACCAAGAGACCCCTCACAGAATGGGAGAAGATCTTTACATGCCATACATCAGACAAGAGTTTAATAACCAACATATATAAGGAGCTTGCCAAACTCAACCACAAGAAAACAAATAACCCCAACCAAATATGGGGAGAGGACATGGACAGAATATTCACCACGGAAGAGATCCACAAGGCCGAGAAACACATGAAAAAATGCTCCGAGTCTTTGATTGTCAGAGAAATGCAAATAAAGACAATGAGCTACCACTTCACTCCTGTGAGAGTGTCATACATCAGAAAAGGTAACAGCAACAAATGCTGGAGAGGTTTTGGGGTCAAAGGAACCCTCATGCACTGCTGGTGGGAATGTCAGTTGGTCCAATCTCTGTGTTGAACAGTCTGGAGAACTCTCAGAAGGCTAGAAATGGACATACCCTATGACCCTACAATTCCTCTCCTGGGGATATATCCTAAGGAACCCAACACACCCATCCAAAAAGATCTGTGTACACATACGTTCTTAGCAGCACAATTTGTAATAGCCAAAACCTGGAAGCAACCCAGGTGCCCAACAACAGATGAGTGGCTGAGCAAGTTGTGGTCTATATACACAATGGAATACTACTCAGCTGTAAAAAATGGTGACTTCACCGTTTTTAGCCGATCTTGGATGGACCTTGAAAAATTCATGTTAAGTGAAATAAGAAACAGAAGGATGAATATGGGATGATTTCACTCTCAGGCAGAAGTTGAAAAACAAGATCAGAAAAGAAAACACAAGTAGAACCTGAACTGGAATTGCCATATGGCATCAAAGTAAATGACTCTGGGGTGGGTGGGCGGGCAGAATACAGGTCCAAGAAGGATGACAGAGGACCTAGTGGGGGTTGTATTGTTATATGGGAAACTGGGAAATGTTATGCATGTACAAACTATTGTATTTACTGTAGACTGTAAAATATTAATTTTCCAAGAAAGAAATGAAAAAAATAAATAAAAATTTAAAAAATTCTCAGGCAATAGAAGGTAATAGAGGCCAATGTGATGGTGCCATTAGCACCAACACTGAATGAAAAGAGAGATCTTAAACTAGTTAAGTGTCAGAAATTGTTTTTTTTTTTTCTTTTTTAATATTTTATTAATGCGAAAGCTAGAAGGAGTGAGAGAAAGAACCAGACATGGGGTCAGGTGGTAACGTACTTGTTTAAGCATGAATAGTACAAAGCGTAAGAACCTGTGTAAAGATCCTGGTTTAAGTCCCACCTGTGGATGAGTGGTTTGCTTCACAAGTAGTGAAGCAGGTCTGTAGATGTCTTTCTCTTTCCCTCTCTATCTCCCCCTCCCATCTCAGTTTCTCTCTGTCCTATCCAAATAAATCGAAAAGAATGGGCCACCAGGAGCAGTGGATTCGTAGTACAGGCACTGAGCCCCAGCAATAACCATGGAGGCAAAAAAAAAAAAAAAAAAGAAGAAAGGAACCAAACCTCTCTCTGCTACATGTGCTGCCAGGATTGAACTCAGGACCTCATGGTTGAGAGTCTAATGCTTTAGCCACTGCACCACCTCCTAGACCACTAAAGTAGTTCTTTCTTTTTTTAATTTTTAAAAATATTTATGTATTTATTTTCCCTTTTGTTGCCCTTGTTGTTTAACATTGTTGTGGTTATTGATGTTGTTGTTGGATAGGGCAGAGAGAAATGGAAAGAGATGGGGAAGACAGAGAGGGGGAGAGAAAGACAGACACCTGCAGAACTGCTTCACCGTCTGTGAAGCGACTTCCCTGCAGGTGGGGAGCCGGGGGGCTCGATTTGGGATCCTTACACAGGTCCTTGCCACGTGTGCTTAACGTGCTGCGCCACCACCTGACTCCCATAAAAAAGTAGTTCTAAGGAAGCTTTAACCTAGGCCACATCTTTTTAAAAATATCCAAGCAAATTAGATGAAAGTTATTACTCTAACTCCCTCCCATTAAAAAAATTAATCTTTATATTCTTGAAATAGTTAAGTCCCAATTCAGACATAATGTCTCTTTTTAAAAGCTTCCTAGGTGGGTGGGGGTATAGCATAATGGTTATGCAAAGAGGCTTTCATGCCTGAGGCTCTCAAGTCCCAGGTTCAATCCCTCACATAAGCCAGAGCTAAGCAGTGCTTCATAGGAAATGTTTTAGTATAATAAAGCGAGAAACATAAATAAAAGGACAGTTATAGCATAACTAAACCTGGAAACATATTTTTTGTTTGTTTGTTTTATCACCAGAGCACTACTTAGCTCTGGTTTATGGTTGTGTGTGAGGATTGAACCTGAGACTTTAGGGCCTTAGGCACAAGAGCCTCTTTGCATAACCATTATGCTATCTTCCCTTAACCAAATATCTGGTTTTTTTAAGTACCGGTTTGTGTGAACAGTAAGGGAGCAAAGCCTTTTAATCGGGACTATGACAAAGGAAATAGTATGTTGAGATTCTCTAAAGAAGTTATGTTAAGAGGTTTTAAGCAATTGGAAATAGACTTCTTCATAATTCAACTAAACATGGTAGCCAAGTAGTTAAACTTGTTCAGAAAAGTCAGGGCCAAGTTCTCAAGTTCAGCTTGTCTTGACGCCTAAATAGTATGACTGTCTCCCAGCTTTATTGTTATTTTTTTAATATCAGGAAATGTGAGAGCAATCAGTAGGGCCATGTTCCATGCATTCTGCAGGTGCGCCCTTCCCTCCTGCCTCTGCCTGAACACCCACCTGCCATGCCCTCTCTCCCGTGTTGAAATGTCCCTAGTGTGCTTGGTCTTTGTGAGTCTTTGAACTGAATGGGCCTCTCTTTTTTTCCTCAACCACATTTGGTTCATACACAACCTCGGAATGTGACTTGTTTTGCTTCTATGCACATATAATGTTTGTTTCTGCTTTCCCAGGAATGCTCTTGACAGTGAAATGTTGGGCCTCAGAAGGCTATCCAGGTGTGCGGTCTCTCTTTTTAATGTAGACACGTTTCTTTTTTGTTTTAAATATTTTATTTATCCCTTTTGTTCCCTTTGTTGTTTTATTGTTATAGTTATTGATGTCGTCGTTGTTGGATAGGACAGGGAGAAATGGAGAGAGGAGGGGAAGACAGAGGGAGAGAGAAAGACACCTGCAGATCTGTTTCACTGCCTGTGAAGCAACTGTCCCGCAGGTGGGGATCTGGGGGCTTGAACCGGGATCCTTACACTGGTCCTTGCGCTTTGCTCCAAGTGCACTTAACCTGACTCCCGACACATTTCTTTAAAGTGTAACTCTGGTAGCATGGTCATTACTGATTAGGTAAAAAGGGTTGCTTTCAGCATGTGACATAGCATATTTTTATTTGGGTGCCAGTTTATTTTATGAATAAAGACACAGTGTAGTTAGTAAACTAAATTCAGGTCAGCCTCAGTATAACAGTTTGTTGCTGGCTTTGCCAGAGGAGGCAACCATTATTACAGCCCTACTTCTGCAGCAAAAGGTAGACGTTGAGAATACGGCATCATTGTTCACTCCGTGGATTGACGGAGGCTGATTCCTTTGTGCAGAATGGGGATGGAGGAGGGGGTGCAGTCCACGTGGCAGGACAAATGATGTCAGTCTGTTGCTGCTAATGCACTGGGTCAGCGCTTCTCAAGCACGAATACCTTTCCTTTACTGTCTGCTCTTTCCATATTCTCTTTTGTTCAAAGCTCCCATCTTTTTGCATGGTACTTACTTTTTAAAACAGCCTGTGTTTGCCATGTTGCAGTCCAAGTGATTGTGTGGTCCTTTCATTTTTACCTTTACCATCTGGCATTTGTGGAGTGTCAGTTGTTTGCAGAACACCAGACTCTGCTCTTACGGTTCAGAAAGGAGGGCACATAGTTATGACCTCCAGCTGCGAGGAGCGTATTGGCCAGAAAGAGCAGCATGTTGAAAACAGATGGAATTAGTGTGGCAGTGGTATAATGAGCATGTCTGCATGTGGTACGCATTTGCTAGTTGTCTAGAAATACTAGCCAAACAGTTTTAGGGAATACAATTTCCTTACCATGCTATGTATGTAACAGTAAAGTCCGTGTGTGTGTGTGTGTGTGTGTGTGTGTGTGTGTGTGTGTGTGTGTGTGTGTATTTATGTTGATAATTAGATAGAAACAGAAATTGAGAGAGGAGAGGGAGCTAGAAAGCAAGAGAGATACCTGCAGCCCTGTGTCACCACTCATGAAGCTTTCCCCCTGCAGGTGGGAACAAGGGGCTTGAACCTGGGTCCTTGTGCCCTGTAGTGTGTGCGCTTAACCCAGTATGCCACCGCCCGTCCTCCCATCATGCTTTTGCTTGGAAATTAGTTACTCTAAAATTGCCTCTTGCTCCCGTATATATACCACTCAAATACTTCTCTTATCATTATGTCCTTCCTAATATTTCCTTCAGAAAACTTTTCTTAGCTAGCTAGTAAATTCAGGAAAAAGATGATAGGCTGCATTTCTTTGATATCACTTTTATATAGTACTAAGTAGTAGTAGGAAGAAACTATGGGAGCCCTGGAGTATTGGCACTGGTCACGTTCAAATCCCAGCTCTTCTTAGCTCTGTGAACTCAACCTACTGTCAGTTTCCTCATCTGGAAGAAAGGAAAACAAAAGGTGGATGTGCCTTCCTGGGGTTACTGTATAGACCACACTATCGGACAGTGTTTGTAAGGCCCTAGAACTCTAGTCCTGGATGCAGTGGGCACTCAGTTAACTGTAGCTCTGATCATTTTCTGCAAGACTTAGGTTTGACTGTTTTTAGTCAGATGTTATGAGTCTGAGAAAATTCATTGGAAAAGATGAGTAAAAGGGTTTTCTCTTAGGGTGGGAGTGTAGCTTTGTATGTGGTAGGCCCTGGGTCCAGTCCTGGACACTGTAACAACAAGAAAGACAAGACAAATATAAAAAACAAAGTGATGCTCTTCTATCAACTAAAGGAAAAAAAAAAAAAACTTTGTTTTTCCTTGAAGATTAAATGTAGCAACCCTTGTAAAAGGAAGCACCTAGAACCTTTAGTAGCTGGGCAGTGGCATACGTATTTGATTACACACATGACAGCATAAGGACCCAGGTTCAAGCCCCCAGTCTCCACTTGCATGGGGAAAGCCTCACAAGCAGTGGAGCAGGGCTGCGGGTGTCTCTCTTTTGCCATCTCTTATCATCCCTTCCCCTCTCTGCTAGCAAATAAATAAATAAACAGTTAGAATACACACACATCCGCCCACCCTTTAAACTTGCTTCATCGATTATCAGCTGATCTGCGCCTCAGTTCTGATTGCTTACTTCATAACTATTCACTTTACCTCACTAAGTATCTTTCTTAATTTAAAAAAGGATTCATTAGTAGTGAGCTTGGGAGATAGCAGAATGTCTATGTAAAAAGATTTTCAGGCCTGCACTGTTTGGATAACAATTTGTCTCTGCAGTGTTCAGATAATAATTGTACTAGAGCACACATATTGCCATGCATGACGGCCCCGGTTCAAGCCCCCATCCCTACCTGCAGGAGAAAGTTACACTAACAGTGGAGCGGTGCTGAGATAGCTTTCTCTCTTTTAAACAAAATAAGAGAGTTGGATTTGTTCAGAGGAAATCATAAGTAACTCTGTTTACAAACTTCTTTCTTGGGGCCTGGGTTGTCGTGCGCCTGGTTGAGCACACACATTACTAAGCACAGGGACCTAGGTTCAAACCCCCAGTTCCCATCTGCAGGGGGAAGCATCATAAGAGATGAAACAGAACTGCAGGTGTCTCTCTTTCTCTTTCCCTCTCTACTCCCCACCCCTATCAGATTCTCTTAGTCCTATAAATAAAATTAATTAAGTGATTTTTTTCCTTGCCTTTGAAAGAGAGAATGATAAAATAGAAACAAGACACCATTAGTATTTTTAGTCCTAAAACCATGATTTTCAATTATTAGAGCAGTTTTATAAATTTATTATTTATTATTATCATTTTTAACATCACACCAGCCAGATGTGGCTTATGGCGGTACCAGGTACTGAATCTAAGACCTCCAAACCTTCATCATGAAAATCTGGAACTCTTTTTAGCTCAGGTTCTAATTTGTGGTCCCTTGTACTTGATCTAGACTACCCAGTTTCATCTTTCTTAGCATTACATCATCCCAGGGGAACTGGAGAAAACAGAATTTGACGGTGACATTTTATTAGAGAGCTCAAGTGAACCACAGAATTTATTCCTTTTTTTTTTTTTTTTTTTTTTTTGTACCAGAGCACTGCTCAGTGCTTGTGGGGGGATTGAACCTGGAACTTTGGAGCCTCAAACATGAGAGTCTCTTTGCATAACCATTATGCTATCTACCCCCACTCCAGAATTTATTCTTTAAGTTAGGTTGAAATTGTAGAATAATATTGGAGAGAAGGAGCAGGGACTGACCTTGTGAGGCTTAGATACAAGACAGACTTGATTCTACTGAGGACACTCGTCTGGTAGATGACCTCCCTTTATCTCCCCATGACCAGGATGGGCAAGTGTTCAGGTATGGTTTTCCCAAGACAGATTACTTCTGTGTTTTTTTTCTTTCTTTCTCAAAATGGCAACCATTAGTAGGGAATCAATTTTACTCTTGCTCTGTTGATTGTTTATTAAAAACAAACAAAAAAATCATCTTCTAGATGATTATAGAACTTTATTTTATTTGGATGTCAGACAGGGTCGGTTTTCAAATATTTCACTTCATAATATCCTAACAGGTGTGTCTGGTGTTCATTGACTGCTCCCGCCAGGATGACTGTGTTTTAACTTATTTTGATTTCTTTTCTGATCATCTGTTTATAGCATGTTCCCTGTGTGTGTGACATAATCAGTTGTCATCATGAAGCACCTGCCCACAGATTAATTTGTTTCATGTTCATCTTATAAAGAACGCTGAACCTGTTCTCATCCCCCTTTTTCTCCCCCTACTTTCCCCTCAACAGTAAAAAGAACATAAGAAAACAGCGAATGAAAATCTTATTCAATGTTGTTCTTGAAGCTCGAGAACCAGGTTCGGGCAGAAGACTTTGTGATCTGTTTATGGTTAAACCTTCCAAAAAAGACTATCCAGATTATTATAAAATCATCTTGGAGCCAATGGACTTGAAAATAATTGAACACAACATTCGCAATGACAAATATGCAGGGGAGGAGGGAATGATGGAAGATATGAAGCTGATGTTCCGGAATGCGAGGCACTACAATGAAGAGGGCTCCCAGGTAAGAACCTGGAATCCTGGGTAGATGCTTTTCCTCTTTGCATGCTGGTAAAATCATCTATTCTGAGGAATCAAGCTTACGCACCTCAACTAACTATTCTTCTCAGTGACTAAGCTAATCATTTGTCCTTCCTTAACACTCTTTTTCTTTTTTAAATATTTATTTATTTATTCCCTTTTGTTGCCCTTGTTGTTTTATTGTTGTAGTTGTTGTTGATCTCGTTGTTGTTGGATAGGACAGAGAGAAATGGAGAGAGGAGGGGAAGACAAAGAAGGGGAGAGAGAGATAGACACCTGCAGTCCTGTTTCACCGCTTGTGAAGCGATTCCCCCGCAGGTTGGGAGCCGGGGGCTCGAACCGGGATCCTTACACTGGTCCTTGTGCTTAGCGCCACCTGCGCTTAACCCGCTGTGCTACTGCCCGACTCCCGAGACTTTTTTTCTTGCGGTTTATTTATCTTATGAGGGGAAGCAGGAGACGAGAGCACAGCTCCAGCATTGCATTACCAGGATCAGACTCAGGACTCGAGGCTTAGCTAGTGAGCCCTCCCTGAGCTCATCTCTGCACTGTTTAACATGGCAGGCGGTGCACATCGTCAAGGTTGAAGTTGACATTCTGAGGCTGATGTGGAGACCTGGTGGCTAGACACCTGCTGGGCAAGCTTGAGGTTCCGAGTATGATTCTGACACCGTATGTCAGCAGAGGGTCAAAAGCAGGAGTCCCTGGATGGCTTTGTGTTTCCTCTCTTAATTGCTCGCTTGTCGCCTATCTCACTCTCTCATGACAAACTGTAAACAGCCCAGGAGGTGCTGAGTGTCTAACTTACAAGCACGAAGTTGACCGTGTGATTCCTGCCATCACTTACACCAGAGTAATGCTCAGATAGTCTCTCTCTCAAATCTTTTATTCTTTCTTTCTCTCTCTCTCTCTCTCTCTCTCTCTTTTGTTCCAGAAAAAAATAGAACTTCCTTCAGTGCTCTGTGGGGTGTTG
This sequence comes from Erinaceus europaeus, assembly GCF_950295315.1. Taxonomy (NCBI): domain Eukaryota; kingdom Metazoa; phylum Chordata; class Mammalia; order Eulipotyphla; family Erinaceidae; genus Erinaceus; species Erinaceus europaeus. The sequence goes on from NC_080173.1 coordinate 94,609,273, forward strand.
GGCTCAAACCTGGGTCACATGGCAAAGCTGTGAACTCGGTAAACTATTAAACCAGCTCACAGTTTGTTTTGGAAAAAAGCAGAGATTGGGAGTGGAGGGAGAAATAAAGGGGAGAGACACCTGTAGCACTATTTCACCACTTGTGAAGCTTCTCCCCTACAGGTGGGGACCAGGGGCTTGAACCTGGGTTCTTGCACACTTATAATGTGTGCACTCAATCAGGAATGCCACCGTCTGGCCCTGATTTTTTTTTTAATTTATTTAATTAAAGTCTTTTTTTTTAATATTTATTTATTCCCTTTTGTTGCCCTTGTTGTTTTATTATTGATGTCGTTGTTGTTGGATAGGACAGAGAGAAATGGAGAGGGGGAGAGAAAGACACCTGCAGACCTGCATCACTGCTTATAAAGTGACTCCGCTGCACGTGGGGAGCCGGGGGCTCGAACCAGGAGCCTTATGACAGTCCTTGCACTTTGCACCACCTGCACTTAACCTGCTGGACTACTGCCTGACTCCCACAATTTTTTTGTATGAGAGAAAAATAGAGGGAGAGAGTGAACCAGAGCATCACTCTGGCACATGCAAAACTAAGGACTGACCTCACTTGAAAGTCCAACCCTTTATCCACTGTACTACCTTTCGGATCACATTAAATAAACCTTTTTAAAGCTAAAATAAGGGCTGGGGAGGTAGCATAATAATCATGTAAAGAGCCGTTATACCAGAAACACCAAAGGTCCCAGGTTCAATCCCTAACACCACTGTAAGCCAGAGCTGAGCAGTACTCTGGTAGAAAAATAATAATAATAATAATAAAATTGAAAAATTGCACTAGATTGTGGCTTATCAGTGGAGTACACTGAGGCCCTGAGATCAATCTCTGACATTGTTTTTTTTTTTTTTTTTTTAAAGCTAGGGCTGGGCAGTCGCGCACCAGGTTGAGCACACTGCAATGCACAGAGCCCCAGGCTTAAGTCCCCAGCTCCCGCCTATAGGATGGAGGCTTCACTAGTGGTGAAACAGTGCTTTAGGAATCTCTCTCTCTCTCTCTCTCCCTCCCCTCTCCTCTCCTCTCCTTCTCTCTCTCCTTCTTTCCTTCTCTCTTCCTCCTCATTTCCCTTTCCCCTCTCAATTTCTCTCTGCCCTATCAAATAAATTAACATCTATTATACTCTCTACTCTGATCGCCTAGACTTGAACCCTGTCTGGCAATCCTCGTGTGCATTAAGGATAAGAGTAGTACTTACATCAGGATTCTTGTAGAATTTAAATGACATGAACAGAGCATGTAGCCTGGTGTTTTAATATGCATTTAATTAAAAGCCAGTGGCATTAAAATCTTGCATCATTGTGACTGGCAAAATAGCTCACTTGGGTAGCACTTAGCTTTGCCATGTGCATAGCACAGTTTCAAGCCATGCCCCCACCGTATTGAGAGAAGCTTCAACAGTGTGATTTCTCTCTCCTCTCCTGTTTAAATCTCTCAGAAATACAACATTTTTGAGATGCATTAGTCATAGGAGTGAGGAAAGCTTTGGAAGGAAATACTATCAGAAAAACATTTTTGAATACTTTTCTTCTGTTGTTAACATTTGAACATAAAGTAGTTACAGCTGAGACATTGTTCTAGCATAGGGATTTGCTCCCTCAGCCTCACTGACAAATGTGTCACTTGTATGTTCCTTATTCTCTTAGCCTCTTATTCTCTTAGCCTCTCTAGTCTGGTTGCAACCGGTGCAGTCGGGGTGGGGGAGTGTTGGGCGCAGAGGTGAGAGAATAGGGCAGGGGTAGCAGAAGAGGCATCTGCTCAGACAGGGCCGTTAAGTGAATAATCTTATTCTTAGCTACAAATTCTGCCTGTGGTTCAGTCTTCAGAGAAAGACCCTAAGCAGTTATTATTGCTTTTCCCATATAAGGTTTCGCATATAAGTTCAGACTAGGAACTCAGACTTGGCATTTAGCAGTGTCTAAGTTGCTGCGTCCCGTCAGGTATTCCAAGTCTCTAAATCCCGTTGTGCTGTGTCAGCCACCTTGAGTGTTGAGTGCAATAGAAAACACTTTAAAGAAACAGCACAAGTGACTATTTTCAGTACTTCTTTTGAAACTTGTGATTCTGCAATATTGCTTCTCAAACTTGCAGCACATACCTGCACCTCAGTCACTGAGGAAACTTAAACAAACTAGTTGAAGCCAAGACACTTCCCACAGAAAAGTACTTCTGTTGTTCTGCAGCGAGCTTAAGCAGGTTTTTGTTTGTTTGTTTCTGTTAGCTCCCGACTAGCCTCACCTGTATTTTTAAAACTATTTTGTGCATATGAGCCCCAGCACTGTATAGGAATACTATGGGCCTGGGCAGGGTGCGTTTAATTGAGCATACATGTGACCATGCACAAGGACCAGCGTTCAAGTCCCGAGTCCCCACCTCCAGACAGAGAAGCTTCACCAGTGGTAAAGCAGTGCTGCAGGTTCCTTCCTTTCTCTTTCCTTCTCTGTCTCACCTGCCCCTCTCAATTTCTGTCTGTCTGTCCATTAAATAAATAAATACTATGGGCAACACTAGAGGTGACCCTTGAATGGTAGAGCAGTGCTGTAATGTCTCTCTTTTGTGTCTCTTTCTCTCTTGAAAAAAAAAAAGATGGTGGGTCGGGCAGTAGCACCGCGGGTTAAGGGTACATGGGGCGAAGCACAGGGACTGGCGTAAGGATCCCGGTTCAAGCCCCCGGCTCCCCACCTGCAGGGCAGTCGCTTCACAGGCGGTGAAGCAGGTCTGCAGGTGTCTATCTTTCTTTCCCCCTCTCTGTCTTCCCCTCCTCTCTCCATTTCTCTCTGTTCTATCCAACAGCATCAGTAACAACAATAGTAACACAAGAATAATAATAAAAAAAAAAAACAAGAGCAACAAAAGGGAAAATAAATATTAAAAAAAAAAAAAAAAAAAGATGAGGGGGCCAGGTGGTAGTGCAGCGAGTTAAGTGCACATCGTGCAGAGTGTAAAGACCGGCATAACGATCCTGGTTCCCCACCTCCAGGAGGATCGTTTCACAAGCAGTGAAGCAGGTCTACAGGTGTCTATCTTTCGCTCTCCCTCTATCTTCCCTTCCTCTCTCCACTTCTCTGTCCTATCCAACAATAATGATAGCAATAAAAACAGCAACAATAATGATAAAACAAGTGCAACAAAAGAGAAAAAAGGCCTCCAGGAGCAGTGGATTTGTAGTGCAGGCACCAAGCCCCAGCAGTAACCCTGGAGGGGAAAAAACAAAGATGAGAAATTGGACCTAGCGATTGCTTGGTAGTGTGACATGTGTAAGAACCTGGGTTCCACTTCCCACTGCCACATAAATATTTCAGTAAAACTTAACTTGTGATGGTACATCATGTTGTATTTCAGTCAAAGTGTTTTAGGAAATAATTGTAAATGTATTTGTGGAATACAGGTGTACAACGATGCTCATATCTTGGAGAAGCTACTCAAGGATAAAAGGAAAGAGCTGGGCCCACTGCCTGATGATGATGACATGGCTTCTCCCAAACTCAAGCTGAGTAAGGCAGCCTCACACTTCACTCTGCTGTTCTGTCAGACAGGTTACTGGTTGACTACGATAGCTGACTAGTGAATATGTTTGAACTCATTATCACTCTGGTATAGACTTTATTCCCTCAAGCACTGTCTCTAGCATTTTAAGCAAACTTTTAAAAAGAGTGTAGGGAATAGCACATAGTTTCAAAGGTTTTCTGTAATTTCTTGAACATGGTAGACATCTTGTAACTATTTAAACAGCAAAGGTTTCTGCAGATGCTGCCAATAAGGATACAGTTCTTTTTTTTTTTTTTTTTTTAAGACTTTATTTATTTATGAGAAAGATAAGAGGAAAGAGAAAGAACCAGACGTCACTCTGGTACATGTGCAGCCGGGGATCGAACTCAGGACCTCATGTTTGAGAACCTAGTGCTTTATCCACTGCGCCACCTCCCGGACCACAAGGATACAGTTCTATGTTTGCTTTCCAGTTGGCAAGAACTAATTTAAAATAATCCCAGCATTCCCTACTAGCCTGTGTTTGATGTTAGCAATGTTTAGACTTCACTGCGAGTTGACTCAGCTGCCTTGTGAGTGTGGTTTTGGAAGTGTTGTTGTGTTAAAAGCTGTGAGGGGAGAGAAGAGACAAAACGCTAGTTAATGCCTTGCTCTAGAAAGAAGTGTCTGCCTTAGTCACAAATGCAAAAATAAAACGCCGAGCAAACGAGAATGATCTCACAGGGAGAGAGAGGAAGAGGACATCAGTTTCGAGGCCGGGTGGTGGCACACCTGGTTAAGCATAGCACATGTGACAGTGTGCAAGGACCCTGGGTTCAAGTCCCAGTTCCTACCTGCAAGGAGAAAGCTTCACGAGTAGTGAAGCAGGTCTGCAGGTATCTCTCTCTCTCTCTTCCTGTCTCCCCTTCCTTTCTCAATTTCTCTCAATCTCTGTCCAATAATACAGATAAATAAAATTTTTAAGAAAGACACCAGTTTCTCTTGGTTTGCTTTCTGTTTGTTTTTAGAAAGGATAAAAGCTTGGGGTCTGATTTTTGTTTTGCTCTCACCCCCGCCTGCAGGGGGAAAGCTTCTCAAAGGGTGAAGGAGTGCTGCAGATATCTTCATTTCTCTCCGTCTCTAATAAATAAAATAAAAAAATAAGAAAAACAAAATGACCGTGAATTCACAGTGTTCAGAGTAATACACTGGTTTATTTTTTTTAATTTTTATTTATTTATTTTTTTAATATTTATTTTATTTGTTTATTCCCTTTTGCTGCCCTTGTTGTTTTATTGTTGCAGCCATTATTGTTGTTGTCGTTGTTGGATAGGACAGAGAGAAATGGAGAGAGGAGGGGAAGACAGAGAGGGGAAGAGAAAGATAGACACCTGCAGACCTGCTTCACCGCCTGTGAAGCGACTCCCCTGCAGGTGGGGAGCTGGGGTTCGAACCGGGATCCCTATGCTGGTCCTTGTGCTTTGCGCCACCTGCGCTTAACCCGCTGCGCTGCAGCCCGACTCCCAATACACTGGTTTATTAACATACTCCAACACTTGCCCAGTTTTTTTGTTTTTATGTCACTGAGAGCCACTAGATTTATTTAACTTCTGCATAACTGAGACCTTAGATGTGTGATTCCTTCACTGCCGGGCCAGCTTTTTCATTTAGATCAGTGGAGGGGCAGGGTCATGAGCGTCGCTGTGGCACTCCGCTGGGTGCCCGTGTTCAGACGGAAGCCACGCACAGAGCGAGATGGGTCTCGAGCCTAGTGAGCTGTCTCTCTGGCCCCCAAGCAGCATTATTTAAACATACTGCTGAGTTTTAGTCCATGCAGGTATTCCCCTTTCTGATGTCTATGGTGTCCAGGCCTTTTGCTGTGTTCTTTGGGATCACCTTGATAAGAAGTCACTGATAGACCCTTGTTCTTTGTTGGTGGTGTGTTTGTTTGTTTGTTTGTTTGTTTGGCCAGACTACTTCTAAGCTCTGGTTTGTGGTAGTACTGAAGGTTGAACCTGGGGCCTCCTATAACACCTCTACACTACCCCTCCTCTCATTAATAGATTCTTTACTGTCTAATGTTTTAAAACATGCCAACCTCATTTTACACAGGCTGGTAGTCTGCTATTTGCTAGAGAGCTGCTGACATCATTATCTGAAATCAGTATTTCAAAATTATTAGTCAAAATTACATATGCAGGAGTCGGGCGGTGGCACAGCAGGTTAAGCACACGTGGCGCAAAGCGCAAGGACAGGCTTAAGGATCCCGGTTCTAGCCCCCGGCTCCCCACCTGCAGGGGAGTCGCTTCACAGGTGGTGAAGCAGGTCTGCAGGTGTCTGTCTTTCTCTCCCCTCTCTGTCTCCCCCTCCCTCTCTCATTTCTCTCTGTCCTATCCAACAACGACATCAATAACCACAACAATGGCAACAAAGGGAAATAAATAAAATAAAAATTTTAAAAAATATATATATATAATTACATATGCTTCTGGGATGATGTTTCTAGGATTTTCAGTGGACAAGGAAGAGATTGTGTGTGTGTGTGTGTGTGTGTGTGTGTGTGTGTGTGTGTGTCTCTTCTCATCCTTAAAGATAAACTACATCTTAAGTTCATACTGATATTCTCAACTGGGATTCAAGGCTACAAGGTTTTATTCCTTACCCTCTGTTTTAACATCTGTATGTCTTCCACTCCCATCACAGCGGCTACGAGTACCACAGGTGAGGGGCCAGGTGGCCACCCCTGGCAGAGCGCACATGCTGCGATATACAGTGACCCAATTAAGTTTAAGCCCTGGTCCCTGTGTAGGGGAGAAGCTTCATGAATGGTGAAACAATGCTATCTGTGTATCTCATCTCTCCCTCTATTTCCTTCTCCCCTCTCCATTTCTCTCTATCCAGAATAAAAAAATAGAATGGAATAAAAAAGTAAATGAATCTTTAAAGAGAGTCTTCCAGAGGGAACTGAGTAAGTAGCACACATAGTACAAAGTGCAAGGCCAGCGCAAAGATGCCAGTTTGAGCCCCGTCAGGTGGCGCTCACTTTACAGGCAGTGAAGCAGGGCTGCAAGTGTCTATCTTTTTCTCTCTCAATTTCTCTCTGCCATATCCAGTAAAATGGAAAAAATGGCCTCCAGAAACAGTGGATTTGTATGCTGGCACTGAGCCCCAGCAATAACCCTGGAGGCAATAAATAAATAAATAAATACTACAGGTGATAGAATTTCACATAGCTGTTCACTTAAAAAAATTTTTTTTAATTGTCTTTATGTATTGACAGCTAGGAACTGAGAGGGGAGGGGGAGATAGAGACACAGAGACACCTGCAGCCCTGCTTCACCACTTGCAAAGCTTCCCCCCTGCAGGTGGGGACCGGGGACTTAAACCCAGATCCTTGCACGATGTAATGTGTGTGCTCAACCATGTGCACCATCACTGGCCCTGTGACTATTTGCTTTTTAAAATTCTAGTCTATTCAAAACTGTATTTACTTTCCCACAAATTATATATATATATATGATTTCTAAAAACAGTTTAGATTTCTCCAATTCTTTCTCTTATGGATAGCGTTCATTATAGATGATGTTAATTACTTTGTTTTACAATTCAGTTGAAAGGTGTTTTTTTGGCTATGCCGTCAGCTATACACAAATGTGGGTGTATTTCATTTCTTCTACTTAACGTTAGGTCTCTTTCTTTAGGTCGGAAGAGTGGTGTTTCTCCTAAAAAATCGAAGTACATGACTCCGATGCAGCAGAAACTCAACGAGGTCTATGAAGCTGTAAAGAATTACACTGATAAGAGAGGTCGCCGTCTCAGTGCCATATTCCTTAGACTGCCCTCCAGGTCGGAGCTGCCTGACTACTACTTGACCATTAAAAAGCCCATGGACATGGAAAAAATTCGAAGTCACATGATGGCAAACAAATACCAGGATATAGACTCCATGGTCGAGGACTTTGTCATGATGTTCAACAACGCCTGTACATATAATGAGCCCGAGTCTTTGATCTACAAAGACGCCCTTGTCCTACATAAAGTCCTTCTGGAAACTCGCAGAGACCTAGAGGGAGACGAGGACTCTCACGTCCCGAATGTGACCTTGCTGATTCAAGAGCTCATCCACAATCTTTTTGTGTCAGTCATGAGTCACCAGGATGATGAGGGGAGATGCTACAGTGACTCCTTAGCAGAAATCCCTGCAGTGGATCCCAGCTTTCCTAATAAGCCGCCTCTGACTTTTGACTTAATTAGGAAGAATGTTGAAAATAATCGCTATCGACGGCTTGATTTATTTCAGGAGCATATGTTTGAGGTATTGGAAAGAGCAAGAAGAATGAACCGGTATGTTTTCAAAGCCGTATAACTTAAGAAGGTGTGACAGTTATTGTAAAGCAAGAGAAAAATTCTGCTTTGATGTAGTGTTTCAGCTTGGTGTATAGCTATCCTTGATGGGGTACTATTTAGAATTCTGGTTGGAGGGAATCAAGCAGTGGCACGCCAGGTTCAGTGCACATAGTATGTAATGCAAGGACCCACAAGGATTTGGGTTTGAGACCCTGCTTCCCACCTGCAGGGAGGAAGCTTCACAAGCAGCGAAGCAGCTGTGCAGGTGTCTCTCTGTCTCTCTTGCTGCTGTCTGTTTCTCTGTCCTGTTCAATAAAGTGGAAACAGTGGCCACCAGAGCAGTGGATTTGTAGTGCTGACACCGAACCCCAGCAATAACTAGAGGCCAAAAAAAAATCTTTTCTTTTTCTTTTATATATTTCTTTATGTATTTGTGAAGAAGATAAGCGAGAGAGTGAAAGAACCAGGCGTCACTCTGGTACCTGTGCTACCGGAGATTGAATTCAGAACCTCATGCTTGAGGGGGTTGTACTTGATCCACTGGGATTCTAACTAGTCAGGAAAGTCTAGAGAACAAAGATATTAGTACCAGTGAGAAATAAGACAGAATTAAAGATTTATTGAAAAGCAGTAAAGTGTGATTGCAGTCCAAATTGCTGGATACACAGATTGATTGGTTGATTGATCGGTTGGGGAAGGGCAGAAGTGTAGGAGCTGCTCACTGGGCAGGGCACCTGTCTTGCCATGGGCGTGGCCCAGGTCTGAGTCTCAGCACCACGTGTGAGGTGCCATGGCACCGGGGGTGGTTCTGACGGTGTGTGTCTCCTGCACACACACACCTGAGCCGAAAGCATTCTGGGAGTGCTGAGCCGCTTTATATGTGAGGCCTCAGTCGCACAGGTACACACATTCCTAATAGAGAGCCTGAGCGTGGGTAGGGAGGAGAGCATAATGCTTATGCAAAGAGACTCTCCTGCCTGAGGCTCCAAGGTCTCAGGTTCAATCCCCTGCACCACCATAAGCCAAAGCTGAGCAGTGCTCCAGTACAAAAAAAAAAAAAGGCCAAACAAAAAAAAATCCATATCTTTACATTAAAGGGGGGGGGGGCAGTAATGCAGCATTAAGTGCACATGGCACAAAGTTCAGGGACTGGCGTAAGGATCCTGGTTCGAGCCCCCGGCTCCCCACCTGCAGGGGAGTCAATTCACAGGCAGTGAAGCAGGTCTGCAGGTGTCTGTCTTTCTCTCCTCCTCTCTGTCTTCCCCTCCTCTCTCCATTTCTCTTTGTCCTATCCAACAACAACGACATCAAGAACAACGATAATAACTACAACAATAAATCAACATGTTAAGGAAGCACATAGCAGCCCTGGAGGTGTGCAGTGGATCCAGTGTCGGGCAGTTAAGCATGGGGTCCCAAGCTAGCATATGTGCCCGTGATGCTCTGGTTCTTATCCCCATCTCGCTCTGTCTTACATTAATAAATATAATCCTTTTTCAAGGAAGCATTCAATAGAACATAGCTTGTAATTGAGTTATTTGAAAGAAGTAGCATGCATAGGCCAGAGAGGGTGTAGTGTTTGCGCAAAAGGCTTTTCATGCCTGAGGCTCTCAAGTTCCAGGTTCAATCCTTGGCACCACCATTAAGTCAGAGCTAAGAAGGCTGTGGTTTAAATGCAGTAATAATGAAGGCACCTAAGAAAGAACTTGTGTTTAAGTGGGTGCTTCTCATTGCCATTGTAGGACAGACTCTGAGATCTATGAGGATGCAGTAGAACTTCAGCAGTTCTTTATTAGGATTCGCGATGAACTCTGCAAAAATGGTGAGATCCTTCTCTCACCAGCACTTAGCTATACCACAAAACATCTGCATAACGATGTGGAGAAAGAGAAGAAGGAAAAATTACCAAAAGAAATCGAGGAAGATAAACTAAAACGAGAAGAAGAAAAAAGAGGTTGGTTTCTTTTTATTAAATCTGGAGAAATACTTGCGCACTTTCCGTACTCTGTGCATTTCACCTGGTGCACCGCCAGCCGGCCCCCAGCCCCTCACCTCGCCACAGTCGGTGTCTAGGTGTCTGGAAGATACTCCCCCGCCCTAGGCCCTCCTCCGCCATCGCACACCAGGACCCTGGTGCTCTTGCTTCTCATTCCTTCCCCTGCTTCCCCAGAGTCCTTTGCTTTGGTACAATACACCACACCCAGTTCACGCGTCACCTTCTGCTTTCCCTTACTGTCCCGTTTCCTTTTTTCACCTATAAGTGCGATCATCTGATATTGGTCCTTCTCTTTCCGGTTTATCTCCTCACTCAGCATAATAACCTCCAGGTTCTGGCAAAGATACTGAGGAGAGACAACACAGCACCAGTCTCGTTCCTGGAGATTCCTGGTGCTCTCTGTCGCACCAGTTTGCACCTCCCATAACACTGGTGCTCTGTGTCCTACTGAGTAAGCTCTCCTGACAGGTCATCTTACAGCAGAATGACCGTACTGAGCGTGTATTACTGCGGTGGTGGCTTTTATCCCTGGACCCTTTGTATGTGTGTTGACGGCAGTGGCTGGAATGCAGCTGGCAGTTTTGAAGAGAAGCTGTTGGAAATGTGGGGTTCCTGGGGCTTGACCTGAGTCCCGCCTGTGAATAGCTGAACAGAGTCAGATATATAACGTGCGTTTGAGTCCCACATCCCACCAGTGAATACATCTTTCTCTGTCTCTGTTTTTTTCTCTTTTTTGTCCTAAGAAGCTGAAAAGAGTGAAGATGCCTCAGGCGCCGCAAGTCTCACCGGCTTGCACCGGACGTACAGCCAGGACTGCAGCTTTAAGAACAGCATGTACCACGTTGGAGACTATGTCTACGTGGAGCCTGCAGAGGCCAACCTGCAGCCTCATATAGTCTGTATTGAGAGGCTGTGGGAAGATTCTGCTGGTAAGTTTGTAACTGAAGAGCAGGGTGATGAAACGTGACTTACTGTTGACTCCTTTTTTTTAAAAAAATATTTATTTATTTTCCCTTTTGTTGCCCCTTGTTGTTTTTCATGGTTGTCGTAGTTATTATTGTGGTTGTTATTGATGTCGTCATTGTTAGGACAGAGAGAAATAGAGAGAGGAGGGGAAGAGAAAGACAGACACCTGCAAACCTGCTTCACCACCCGTGAAGCGACTCCCCTGCAGGTGGGGAGCCGGGGGCTCGAACCAGAAGCCTTACGCCAGTCCTTGCGCTTTATGCCACGTGCGCTTAACCCGCTGCGCTACCGGCTGACTCTGTTGACTCCTTCTTGATCCTCAGGGAGAAAATTGTAGCCCAGACATTTTTCTCTACAACAACCAACAATAGTTGTATAGTGTGAAGAAATACAGTTTAGTGCCTCCTGAAAATTTTTATGGAAAAATCAGGGCTCTGTTATTACTGCTCAGTGGCAGAGTAAAATTAAAACTGTTGCAGTCTAGTTGAGTGGCCAGGCAGTGGCACACCCAGTAGAGCGCACATGCTACAATGTACAGGACCCAAGTTCAAGCCCCTGGTTTCCACCTGCAAGGGGAAAGCTTCACAAGGGCTGAAGAAGTGCTGCAGGAGTATTTCTCTTTCTCCCTCTTTATCTCCCCCACCCCTCTTAATTTTTCTCTGTCTCTATTCAGTAAGTAAATAATTTAAAAAAATAAATAAAAGGGGGATAAAAGTCTAGCTGCAATTCATTTATTCAGCTGATATTAAAAACACACCAGGGCTAAGAAGATAGTATAGTTTTCATGCAAACGGTTTCCATGCCTGAGGCTCTGAGTTCCCAGGTTCAATCCCCAGCACCATCTTAATTCAGAGCTGAGCAGTTCCCTAGTTAAAAACAAACAAAGAACAAAGCAGACAGCACACACACCCAGAGGCCCGGTGTCTGTGGTGATGATCTTACCAGCATGGAGTCCTGATTTTGACCCTGAATATCACCTGTGCGGGAGTGATGCCCTAGTGTTCCCCACACACACATTCTCCTCCCGCCTCTCCCTTCCCCATTAGTAAGTGAAATCTTTAAAGGACACCATAGGACTGGCAAAGTACCAAAGTACCTTTGGTGTTATTGTGGCTTTCTGTCTGGGCGGGGGTGGGGGTGGGTGGGGGGTCATTCCAAAGCAGTGGAACAGTGAAGCCCCAGCAGTGAGAATAACACCCTCACCATGAACTCTGCAGGATGGCCGGGACTTGAAAGAAAGAGAGGCTCACGTTTTACCTCTCACTAAGCCACTGCATCTAGTAGAGATGACAGGAAAGAGATGAGTAGAGATAAGAGCCAAGGCTAAAATGTGTTTCCAGGGAGTCAGGCAGTAGTGCAGCGGGTTAAGCGCAGGGGGCGCAAAGCGACAGGACTGGCCTAAGGATCCCGGTTTGAGCCCCCGGCTCCCCACGTGCAGGGGGTCACTTCACAGACGGTGAAGCAGGTCTGCAGGTGTCTGTCTTTCTCTCCCCCTCCCTGTCTTCCCCTCCTCTCTCCATTTCTCTCTGTCCTATCTAACAATGACATCAATAATAACTACAACAATAAAACAACAAGGGCAACAAAAGGAAATAAATAAATAAATATCTAAAAAAATAAAGAATTTGTTTCCAAAGGCTTTAACTTCATATCCAGAAAATGCATCAGCATTAGTGAAGATGTAGACAGAACAGTTCTTTCTGCTACGCATTGTGTGAAATACTTTTGGATCCTTTCACTGAGTGCTGTCTTTACTGTATCTGTATCCTTTCTAAAACATACATCTTTTTTACATATTTTTTTATTTTTTCTCCTTGTGTTGTCCTTGTTTATCGTCTTTGTTATTATTGTTGTTATTACTGCTGTCATTGTTGGATAGGACAGAGAGAAATGGAGAGAGGAGGGGAAGACAGAGAGGGGGAGAGAAAGACAGACACCTGCAGACCTGCTTCACCATCTGTGAAGCGACTCCCGGCTGGTGGGGAGCCAGAGGCTCGAACCGGGATCCTTAACGCTGGTCCTTGCACTTCGCTCCATGTGCGTTTAACCTGCTGCACCACCCCAGCTCCCTAAAACACACACCTTAGGACTGGGGAGACAACATGACGGTTACACAAATAGGCTTTTATTCCTGGGGCTCCAGAGCCCAAGTCTAATCCCCCCACACCACCATAAGCCATTGCTGAGCAGTGCTGTAGTGCTGTTCCCCACCCCCCCAATTTAAAATGAATCACACCTTTATTCATAGCCTCACCCTAGCAGGTCTCCCCACCTTCCTCTTTTTTCTTTTTTGTTTATTCCCTTTTGTTGCCCTTGTTGTTTTAGTGTTGTAGTTATTACTGTTGTTGTTGGATAGGACAAAGAGAAATGGAGAGAGGAGGGGAAGACAGAGGGGGCAGAGAAAGACAGACACCTGCAGACCTGCTTCACCGCCTGTGAAGCGACTCCCCTGCAGGTGGGGAGCCGGGGGCTCGAACCGGGATCCTTACTCCAGCCCATGTGCTTTGCGCCACCTGCGCGTAACCCGTTGCGCCACCGCCCGACTCCCACCTTCCTCTTTTTCTATGATATAAGGGAAAGCAGTTCTGTTTTTACCGGAGCACTGCTCAGCTCTAATGGCGACACCACTGTGCTATTTTCCACCAGCCAAAAGTCATTCTGGGGACCACGTCATACTTCATCCTTTGTGTTTTTCCAGGACTGGGCGGTGGTGCACCTGCCAGCGTATGTGCTACCAGGTGCAAGGACCTGGATTCAAGTTCCTTTTCCCCACCTGTAGGGGGAAAGCCTCACAAGTGGTGAAACGGTGCTGCAGGTGTCTCTCTCTCTCACTCTCCAAGTCTCCATGTCTCTGGCCAATGAATAAATCTAGCATTACTCCTTCTAAGAAAGTTATTTTAAAGGTCCAGAATGCATGTTAGTATTTCAGGCCATGACAGAATGGGCAGAGCATTTGCCCATTTTGCAAAGAATGTATAATTTCTGTTAATGTTAATTCTCTTTTGTTTTTGAGGAGAAAAATGGTTATATGGCTGTTGGTTTTATCGACCAAATGAAACATTCCATCTGGCAACACGAAAATTTCTAGAAAAAGAAGTTTTTAAGAGCGACTATTATAATAAAGTTCCTGTTAGTAAAATTCTAGGCAAATGTGTGGTCATGTTTGTCAAGGTAAGACTCTCACTAGCCCCCATGTGACTCAGTCCGCGGGAATACTTAATTACTGATCTGCCACCTACAGAATTAGGGCATGTTCTCAGTCGATTCTGTAAATCTGTATGCATATGTGAAGTGTTCAGGGGGCATGGTGGTGATCTGTTTGAGCACACATGTTACAATGTGCAAGGATCCAAGTTCGAGCCCCCAGTCCCCACCTGCAAGGGGAAAGCTTTGCAACTGGTGAAGCAGGGCTGCAGGTGGCTCTCTGTCTCTTCCCCTACCCGCTCGGTTTCTGGCTGTGTCTCTCCAATAAGTAAAGATAATAATAAATAAAAAGATTTGGGGAGAAATTAACCTGAACATGACAGTGGAAGTCTGTTTGTCACCTACATTATATAGCTATATGCAGCTAGCTTGATATGTTTTATATTGCCGGGCTGATTTTTTTAAATTCATTTTTAATATTTTCTTAATTCATTTATTGGATAGAGACAAAGAAACTGGGCGGTAGCGCAGCGGGTTAAGCGCACATAGTGTCAAAGCGCAGGGGCCGGCACAAGGGTCCCGGTTCGAGCCCCCGGCTCCCCACCTGCAGGGAAGTCGCTTCACAAGCAGTGAAGCAGGTCTGCAGGTGTCTGTCTTTCCCCCTCTTTGTCTTCACCTCCTCTCTCCATTTCTCTCTGTCCTGTCCAGCAAAGCAGCAGCAACAATAGTAACAGCAACAACGGTGGAAACCAGATGGCCACCAGAAGCAGTGGATTCATAGTGCAGGCACCAAGCCCCAACCCGGGGGCAGAAAAGAAAAATGGGGGGAAAGAAACTGAGATGGAAGAGGGAGGTGGGTGGGGGTGGGCAGCAGTGACACCCCCGGTTAAGCGCACACACTGCAGTGTGCAAGGACTCGGATTCAAGTCCCTGGTCCTTAACGGCAGCGGGAAAATTTTACGAGTGGTGAAGCTGGGCTACAAGTGTCTCTCTCACTCCCTTTCCCTCCCTCCTCTCTCAATTTCTCTCTGTCTCTGTCCCATAATTCTACAAAATACAAAAAAAGAGAGAGAGAGAGACCTACAGCACTGCTTCACTGCTCATGAAGTGCCCACCCCCAGCCCCTGCAGCCGTGGCAGGATAAGTTTTAAGGATGTTGTTTCCTGAAAGGTCATTATAGACTGCCACTGTATTTTTTAGGCAACAAGGTGTACTTCTTGTGTGCCTATCTGATACAAAAAGGGCGCATGCATCCAGCCCAGAACTTTATGAGGCATTATAACTATATATAAAAATATCTTTTTTGGGGAGTCAGGCGGTAGCGCCGCAGCAGGTTAAGTACAGGTGGCGCAAAGCACAAGGACCTGCGCAAGGATCCCGGTTCGCGCCCCCGGCTCCCCACCTGCAGGGGAGTCGCTTCACAGGCGGTGAAGCAGGTCTGCGGGTGTCTGTCTGTCTCTCCCCCTCTCTCCATTTCTCTCTGTCCTATCCAACAACGACGACATCAACAATAATAATGACAAAAACAATAAAAAAATAAGGGCAACAAAAAGGGAAAATAAATATTAAGTAAATATAAAATAAATATTAAAAATATATCTTTTTAAAAAAAAATTTTATTCCCTTTTGTTGCCCTTGTTTTATTGTTGCAGTTATTATTGTTGTCGTCATTGTTGGATAGGACAGAGAGAAATGGAGAGAGGAAGGGAAGACAGAGAGGTGAAGAGAAAGACAGACACCTGCAGGTGGGGAGCCGGGGATTTGAACCGGGATCCTTACTCTGGTCCTTGCACTTTGCGCCACCTGTGCTTAACCCACTGCACTACTGCCTGACTCCCTAAATAATCTTTTTTAAAGGGGCAATTGGCAAACCTTAGCTAGATATGTATGTGTTAAGACCTTTGTGTAGCAAGAAGAAACCATACTTAATCTCTAGCCAATATAGTTTGCTGTTTGTTAACTGTCAAGTTCTCACAGTTTAGCTTATTTGCTTGGTGTGGGGTTTTGTTTATGTGATTTTGGTGTTTTTTTTTTTCCCAGGAAATTCACCCTTTTTATTTTTAATTTTTAGGAATACTTTAAATTATGCCCAGAAAACTTCAGAGATGAGGACGTTTTTGTCTGTGAATCACGATACTCTGCCAAAACCAAGTCTTTTAAGAAAATCAAGCTGTGGACCATGCCCGTCAGCTCGGTCAGGTTTGTGCCTCGGGATGTGCCCCTGCCAGTTGTCCGCGTGGCCTCTGTGTTTGCAAACGCAGATAAAGCAGATGAAGAGAAGAACACAGACAGCTCTGAGGACAGTCGAACAGAAGACACTTGCAACTTGGAAAAGGTCTGTGAATAGTAGCCAGACTGAAAAATACTAACGTCTTCACATTTAGAATTAGAAAAAAATGATAAACTCTTAATCAACCAGAAAAATTTCAAAGACAGACAGAAACTTAATACTTGTTGGGGGGTGGAGTGAGTGGGGGGAGGGGAGGGGAGGTGTCAAACAGTAGACGGGCCAGAGAGGTAGCACAGTGGCAGCTTACTGGACTTTCCCACCTGGTCCCGAGGTCCCCGGTTTAATCCCCAGCTCCATCAAAGCCGGAGTTTAGTGTCTCTTTCTCACTGAGCACAAGGATCCAGATTCAAGCCCCCAGTCCCTGCCTGCAGTGGGGAAGTGTCACAAGTAGTGAAGCAGTGCTGCGGGTATCTTTGCTTCCCTTTTTTTTTTTTTTTTTTTTTTTTTTTTTAGACAGAGCACTGCTCAGCTCTAGTTTCTGGTGGTGCCGGGGATTGAGCCTGGGACTTTGGAGCCACAGGCATGAGAGTCTCTGTGCATAACCATTATGCTACTTACCCCCCTGCCTGGTATCTTTTCTATATCCTTCTGTCTCCCACTTCCCTCTCAAATTCTCTGTGTCTATCTAAAATAATAATAATAATAAAGTAATGGTTTCTGGCAGAGTAACTTTTTCCTACCAGAGTTTTGTTGGGTTTCATACCTGTGCAGTTCACTGCTCTGGGGAGATGTAGCATAATGACTCTACATTAATGTCCCATCCTGCAGGACCTTCAACATGGGTTAACCTAGGAGAGGGAGTGAGGACGAGGAAAGGAGGGAGAGGGAAGGGGACAAGACACTCGAGAGAAATGAGACAAGTCAAGATTCTGATCAAGTCTGTTTATTAGCACCAAAGGTGCTGCTTTTAAGGCCAGGGCAAGGGGGGAGTTAGCAGTCAGGGACTGTTGATTGAAGTGGTGTGTTGCCATGATGGTTAGCATTATCTGGAAGGTCCTGGGTGATTCATGGGGAAGTGGAGTTGGGAGACAGAAACTTATCTCTTGAGCAAGGAGGCCAGCTGTGAACAAAGACTCTAAGGAGTAGAAAAGCAGGGACTTACCTTTTAAGCAAGGTCTTCTGTGAACAGAGACTCTGTGGCCATGGCAATAGCAACCTTGTGCCGGGATAGCCTGAGGGTACTTCTTCCCGAGCTAGTGCTCTCTGGCTTGGAGAGAACTCAACTGGAGCCGATCTAGGCTGCTGCGTGGGAGAGGGATCAGGAACTCGTGCCGCACTAACTTCCACAGGAGATACACTCTGGAACTCTCGGAGCCAGAAAGCAGTTTCCAAGTGTCTTTAATCAGAAGAGCAGCTGTTTTTATACTCTCCAAGTAGGGTGGAAACAGGATGTGATATAGAGAGGGTGGAGAGAAAAGTGACTGGTGAAAATCAGAGTGTGACAAGGAGGGGGCGGAACAGGCGAGAATCCTATCACTGAACCACCAATGCCCTGGAGGGAGTGCTTTATGTAAATGTAAAAGTGATTTATGTAAATAGACCAAAGCTTTGAATGGGGTCAGTAAATCCCTGTATAGGCATATGGTTAAGCAGAAGCCAGGGGGAGGTGGCATACTACCCAACAACCTTGAGGGCACATGTGGCTCCCCACACATTAAGACTTTCATCCCTGAGGCTCCAAGGTCCCATGTTCAATCTCAGGCACCAGCATAAGCCAGAACTGAGTAGTACTCTGGTTTAAAAAAAAAAAAAAGTGGTGGGCTGGGAGGTGGCACAGTGGAATAAGACACTGCACTCTCAACCAAGAGGTCCTGAGTTCAATCCCCGGCAGTACACGTACCAGAGTGATGTCTGGTTCTTTCTCCCTCTCCTCCTATCTTTCTAATAAATAATACATATTTTTAAAAAGTGATTCATTTCCTACATGCTATAGCAGTGCATGGAAGACAGTACTTCTGCATAGTGATAAGTCCTCCCAGTACTTTTTTTTTCTTTCCTACTTTTGCTAAAGACAGCGGGAATGGAATAAAAGAAGGGGGATAAAAGTATCTTGACCCTGACTGGGGAGTTAGCATAATAGTTTTGCAGACGTCCATGCCTGGATCTCTTTAGTCCCAGGCTGAATCCTTGATACTACCATAAGCCAGGGCTGAGCAGTGCTTAGCAAACAAAAGCCAACAAAGTGTGGTCCAGGAGGTGGCTCAGTAGATGAAGTTTTGGCTTCTCAAGCATGAGGTCCTGAGTTCAGTTCTTGGCAGCACATGTACCAGAGTGGTGTCTGGTTCTTTCTCTCTCCTCCTGTCCCTCTCATCAATCAATAAATAAAATATTAAAAGCAAATCTTGGCATAACGTTATTTTAGAAAAATCAACTAAAATTTTATATAAATATTTGCTGACTTTGATTACAGTAATTTCAGTAATCTTTTGGCTTCCTGTTCTCATCAAAATGTCTATTTATAGTTATTTTTTCTTTTAATCTAGTATGTAGCAAAGTCGATTTTCCTTAGTTACTTTTTATTTACTTATTTTTACTTATAACCTTATTTTTTTTATGTCTTGATTGTCAGCTGCTTATCTACCACTTTCTTTTTTTTTTTTTTCCTTCAGGAGAAAGAAGACGTTCCTGTGGAAATGTCAAATGGTGAACCAGGTTGCCACTACTTTGAACAGCTTCGGTACAATGACATGTGGCTGAAGGTTGGCGACTGTGTCTTCATCAAGTCCCATGGCCTGGTGCGTCCTCGTGTGGGCCGGTGAGTAGAGACGATCGTTGGGGTCTGGGAGATGGGGAGCCAATAGAAACCCGTTGCTTTTTTGGATGAAGACCAAAGTCCCTTGCCTGAGAGGTTCTCTCCTTCCCCTGAACTTACCCTTCCCTGTAGCCACACTTCTTTCTGCACATTCCTCCAGGATTTTTTTTTTTCTCCCGTTCTACCATTTCTAGAACTCAGCAAGAATGTCAGAAATGCTTCTTCTTTCAGGAGGTCTTCCTCACCCCCTCATGATTGTGTCAGATGTCCATCACACACCTGCAGTGCCTTCTTCCCTCCCTCCCTTCCTTCCTTCCTTCCTTCCTTCCTTCCTTCCTTCCTTCCTTCCTTCCTTTTTTTGGTAGGGTGAAATAACAATAGGCACCTGCAGACCTGCTTCAACCTCTTCACCACTCGGGATAGTCCCCCTGCACGTGGCGAGCAGGAGCTCCAACCCGGGTCCTTGCACATGGTATTATGTGCGCTCAACTGGACATGCCACAGCCTGGCCCTATTGTCCGCTACACCAGATGGCAGATATTCTAAGACTAGAGACCCCTCTCCTTTTGTTCACCATTTAACTGCCTGCCCCAAGCACGGCGCTCGGATATTTTTGAGCAAGTTCGTGAGTGAACAGCCTGGAAAGTGGCCCAGTTGACATAGCGTCAAACCCACAACCTGAGATCCCAGCGTCACGTGTGCCAGAGTGACGCTCTGGTCCTCTTTCTTTCTCTTGTGTTAGTCGATCTCTGCGCTCATTCTTATTTTACAGTTTAGATAAAGACAGAGTAGGTAGAGCGGCAGAGAGAGTGAAAGAGGCCACGGCACTGGTTTGGGGAGATGGCATAGAAGTTATGATGCAGAGAGCCCAGACCACCAGAGCCTCCCTCAGTGCAGTCAGGGTCGGGTTTGAATCTGGGTCCTACACATGGCAAAGCAACGCACTGTCTGGGCAGGCTGTTCTTCAGGCACAGTAAATCTGAAAGAACAAAAAAGAAAGGATCCGCGAAATGGCTCATGAAAACAGCTCTAGTGTCCCGCTTTGCTATGCAGCCGAGTCATGTTTGAGTTCCAGCCCGGCCCGCACTGCACTGAAGGAGGCTTTGCTGTTTTGGTCTCTTTCTCAGTCTCCCTCTCCCTCTCTGCCTTCTTTTGTCATATATATATATATATATATATTTTTTTTTTTTTTTTAATCTGGGCTGGCAAAACAGCTGACGTGGGTTTGCCCAGTGTGCCACTTTGCTGTGTACACAGCCTATTCTCTCTCTCTCTGCCTCTCTCTCTCTCTCTCTCTCTTTCCTATTCTCTCTCTCTCTGCCTCTCTCTCTCTCTCTCTCTCTCTCTCTCTCTTTCCCTTAAGCCAGAGCACTGCTCAGCTTACGGTGGTACAAGGGGACTGAATCTGGGACTTCGGAGCCTCAGGCGTGAGAGTGTCTCTGCTGTCTACCCCCACCCGTCAGCCTATCCTATCTTAAATAAATAATAGGGAGTCGGGCCGTAGCGCAACAGGTTAAGCGCACATGGCGCAAATCGCAAGGACCTGCATAAGGATCCCAGTTCGAGCCCCCGACTCCCCACCTGCAGGGAAATCGCATCACAGGCGGTGAAGCAGGTCTGCAGGTGTCTGTCTTTCTCTCCCCCTCTCTGTCTTCCCCTTCTCTCTCCATTTCTCTCTGTCCTCTCCAACGACGACGACATCAACAACAACAATAAAACAAGGGCAACAAAATGGAATGAATAAATAAATAAATAAATAATAGTTGAAGATATTGTTGAATGACCTAACCCAGTAGTAAATGAGTCATGTTCAGAACTGGGCAATAGAGACTGTCGCATTTAAGAATAATAGCTAGTTCTAAGAGCTCTTGACCTAAGTCCCATCCCTGCTAGCTTCATACCCAGGGGAAATGATTTGTCCTCACTAGCTCTTCAGTAGTGAGCATTTATTGCATGCTTACTGAGGAAACACTGAACACACCAGACAGTATTGGGCCAGGTGGTGGCACACCCAGTTAAGCACATGCATTGCCATGTGCAAGGACCCAGGTTTGAGCCCCTGCCTGCAGGGGGGTTGCTTCACGAGTGGTGAAGCAGGTCTGCAGGTCTCTCTCTCTCTCTCTCTCTCTCCCCCTACTTTTTATTTCGCCCTCCCCTATTACTTCCTATCGATCCTATCTAATAAAAATAGGAAAAAATGGCTGCTGGGAGCAGTGGATTCGTAGCCTTGGCATCAAACCCTAGTGATAACCCTGGTAGCAATAAAAATATCTAAATCAAAAATCGAAACAAACTAATAACCCTTACCCCTATGGGTGTATACTCCTTACTCCCCCGTTATGATGGACACGCAAACAGTAACCCCTGTGAGTGGTAAGTAAAGCTTAGGATTCTTTTTTTTTTTTTTTTAAGAAAGGATTAATTAACAAAACCATAGGGTAGGAGGGGTACAACTCCACAAAATTCCCACCCCCCAATCTCCATTTCCCACCCCCTCCCCTGATAGCTTTCCCACTCTCTATCCCTCTGGGAGCATGGACTCAGGGTCATTGTGGGTTGTAGAAGGTGGAAGGTCTGGCTTCTGTAATTGCTTCCCCGCTGAACATGGGAGTTGACTGGTCGGTCCATACTCCCAGTCTGCCTCTCTCTTTTCCTAGTAGGGTGGGTCTCTGGGGAAGCGGAGCTCCGGGACACACTGGTGGGGTCTTCAGTCCAGGGAAGCCTGGCCAGCATCCTGATGGCATCTGGAACCTGGTGACTGAAAAGAGAGTTAACATACGAAGCCAAACAAATTGTTGAGCTTAGAATTCTTTAAGTCACAACATATGAAAAAGCAAGGTAGGAGGGGCCTGGAACGGGTGAAGTGGATAAATGCTGCACTCTGAAGCAGGAGGGCCCGAGTGTGATCTCTGGTACTCTGTGCTCCCTGTGCCAGAGCGGGGCTTCTTTCTCTGTCATTATTAATAACTACTGAATTCAGAGGTACTTAGAACCATAGAGGGAGCACAGTGTAGGAGTTAGCGATGCCGTGTCAAAGCAGGAAAGTACCCATTTTTACGTAGGGCGGTCTGTATAGGACTCCCTGAGCTGACAGTTGAGTCAACACTTGAGGAAACTGAGATGAATATTCATGAGGAAGAGTTCCCAGGCAGAGGAGATACGAGCAGATCTGGAGAGAAAGGCATTCTTGGCCTTTCTAGATGAGCAGGGTTGGTTCCAAGGGGAGTGAGTGATGTGTGAGTTAGAGAGAGATGCTGGCTCAGTGAGTGATACGATGCAAATCACCTCAAAACCCTTAAGGGAGGGGGTCGGGCGGTGGCACAGTGGGTTAAGTGCACATGGCGCAAAGCACAAGGACCGGCGTAAGGTTCCGGGTTCGAGCCCCCGGCTCCCCATCTGCACGGGAGTCCCTTCACAGGTGGTGAAGCAGGTCTGCAGGTGTCTGTCTTTCTCTCCCCCTCTCTGTCTTCCCCTCCTCTCTCCATTTCTCTCTGTCCTGTCCAACAATGAACAACATCAACAATGGTAATAATAATGACCACAATGAGGCTACAACAACAAGGGAAACAAAAGGGGGGGGAGTGGCCTCCAGGAGCGGTGGATTCATGGTGTAGGCACTGAGCCCAGCAATAACCCTGGAGGAAAAAAAGAAAAGATCCTTAAGGGGACTTGGACTTCACTGAATGGAATGGAGTGCACTTAGGTTACTTTTAAGCTCAGAGGTGGCATCTGACAGATTTTTTTTTTTAATATTTTTATTTATTTATCGATGAGAGGGATAAGGAGAGAGAGAGAACCAGACATCACTCTGGTACATAGGCAGCTGGGGATCGAACTCCGGACCTCATGCTTGAGAGTCCAGTGCTTTATCCACTGTGCCACCTCCTGGACCACGCATCTGACAGATCTTAATAGGACTGCTTCGCTTCCTGGGTGTTGAGGATAGATTATAAAGGTTAAAAAGCAAGAGAGTGTATAATTCAGGCAAGAATGAAGGTGACTTAGGCCAGTAGCCAGACCCTGTTTTGTAGTTGTTTGTTTGTTTGTTTTTGCCAGAGCACTGCTCAGCTCTGGTTTATGGTGGTGCAGGGAATTAAAACCTGGGACTTGGAAGCTTCCAGCATGAGAGTCTCTTTGTATAACCATTATGCTATCTACCCCCCACCCAACCTTTCTCTCTCTTTTTTTTTTTTTAATTTATTTTTTAAAATTTATTTCTTTATTGGGGAATTAATGTTTTACATTCAACAGTAAATACAATAGTTTGTACATGCAGAACATTCTCCAGTTTCCCATTTACCAATACAACCCCCACTATGTCACTCATCACCCTTCATGGACCTGTCTGTATTCTCCCCACCCACCCACCCCAGAGTCTTTGACTTTGGTGCGATACGCCAGTTAGATTTCAGGTTCTACTTGTGTTACCCTTTCTCTTTCTATCTCTAGTTCATGAAGTAAGTCAAATGCGCACTCAGAATAAAGTCACGTGTTCTGGTACTGTGTGCTGAAAAGAAGGGAGAGAGGAAGGAAGAAGCCTGGCGCTCACGGAGAGGCGGCTGCCTGGCGCCCTTATGCCTTGTTTTCCAGGTGTCTTCTCGTGTCAGCAAGATTATCAGACGACTCGTGAGACACCTCAGAATAGCGCATAGCGTTACGGCTGTAGTTAGCAAGGCCTCGTGGGTGTTTGTGGAAACCAGCCCTGGAGAATGAATGCAAGGGAGGGAGTCAGCCAGCTCACCCGGTGGGGCCCACGCCTCGCATACCCGAGCCCCAGGCTCACGCCCCGGCTTCACAGCAGCAGAAGCTACATGGATGAGGAAGCAGTGCTGTGGGCTCTCTTTCTCCCTCTATATCTCTCTTAACTTACATTAAAAACTGGGGGCAGGAGTCCGACAGTATCGCAGCCAGTTAAGCGCATGTGGCGTGAAGCGCAGGGACCGGCGTAAGGATCCCGGTTCGAGCCCCCGGCTCCCCACCTTCAGGGGAGTCACTTCACAGGCGGTGAAGCAGGTCTGCAGGTGTCTGTCTCCCCCTCTCTGTCTTCCCCTCCTCTCTCCATTTCTCTGTCTTATCTAACAATGATGACATCAATAATAATAATAACTACAACAAGTTCAACAAAGGGGAAAATAAATAAAGATTTAAAAAGGAAGTAGAAAAAAAGCTTTAAAAAAACAACTGGGGGTTGTGGGGGCGGGGTACAGCCCTTGTATCTCAGAAAAGAAGGAAGGGAATAAACCCATCAGTACTCTCTTCTAATGAAATTTCTCTGTCCCCTGCCCTCCCCCCTAAAGGATTGAAAAGGTCTGGGTCCGAGATGGAGCTGCGTATTTCTACGGGCCCATCTTTATTCACCCAGAAGAAACAGAACATGAGCCCACAAAAATGTTCTACAAAAAAGAAGTGTTTCTAAGTAATCTGGAGGAAGCCTGCCCTATGACATGTATTCTGGGTAGGTACTGATGCCCTTGCATTTAGCCGCAGTCACGTCAGTGCTGTTGATGGAACACTGTCAGGCACTATTCTAGATGCTCAGGGTGAGAGTCTCTGCTCCTTTGGGAAATTGAGATACTTGAGATGAGATGCAGCTTAGGTAGAAAATAAACACAGAGGCGGGGTGGTGGCACACTGGGTTGAGTGCACATGTTACAGTCCACAAAGACTCCGGTTCAAGCCCCTGACCCCAGCCTGCAGTGGGGGAAGCTTCACAAGCAGTGAAGCAGGTCTGCAGGTATCTCTATCTTGCCCACCCCCCAGTTTGTTTGGTTTTTTTTTTTTTTATTATTTCTATTTATTCATTTATTTTCACTTTTGTTGCTCTTGTTTTTTTTTTTAATATTTATTCCCTTTTGTTGTGCTTGTTGTTTTATTGTTGTTGTAGTTATTATTGTAGTTGTTGTTTTCATCGTTGTTGGATAGGACAGAGAGAAATGGAGAGAGGGAGGGGAAGACAGAGAGGAAGAGAGAAAGACAGACACCTGCAGACCTGCTTCACCGCCTGTGAAGTGACTCCCCTGCAGGTGGGGAGCCGGGGGCTCGAACCGGGATCCTTCTGCCGGTCCCTGCGCTTCACATCATGTGCTCTGAACCCACTGAGCTACAGCCCAACTCCCTCTCTCTCTCTTCGTTTTTTTTTTTTGTATTTATTTATTTTTTCTTTTGTTGCCCTTGTTGTTTTATTGTTGTAGTTACTATTGTTGTTGCTATTGATGTGGTTGTTGGATAGGACAGAGAGAAATCAAGAGGGGGGAGAGAAAGACAGACACCTGCAGACCTGCTTCACCGCCTGTGAAGCGACCCCCCTGCAGGTGGGGAGCCGGGGGCTCAAACCGGGATCCTTACGCTGGTCCTTGCGCCACCTGCACTTAACCCCCTGCGCTACCGCCCGACTCCCTCCCTCCCTCCCTCTTTTTTTATCCAATAAATGAATAAATGAAATAATTTTAAAGGTCACATAGGACTTCAGGTGATAATTAAGGGTACCAGTGAAAGCAGAGGACCAGCAGAGAGCTCATCCTGTGGAGTGCACACCTTTAGGGAGCTCAGCCTGTGTAGAGACCTGGGTTGCACTCAGCACCATGTTGAAGCACCATGGGTGGCAGCAGTAGGAGCCCTACACCTGTTGGAATGTGGCTATTGGTCTCTTTCCTCTGTCTCTAATTTATTTACTTAGTTATTACATAATGATAGAGGGAGAGAAAAACTATTGAGGGAAAGAGAACCAGAGCATCACTCTGACACATGCATTCCTGGGAACCAGACTTGGGAGCTCGTCCTTGAAAGGTCAACGCTAGTCACTAAATCTGAACTTTTAAAAAAAAAAACAAAAAAAAACTGAATCCTCTCAAGCCACTGAATTTGAACTTTTTTTTATATGTATTTATTTATTTTCCCTTTTGTTGCCCTTGTTTAACATTGTTGTGGTTATTGATGTCGTTGTTGGATAGGACAGAGAGATAAGGAGAGAGGAGGGGAAGACAGAGAGAAGGAGAGAAAGACAGACACCTGCAGACCTGCTTCACCAATTGTGAAGTGACTCCCCTGCAGGTGGGGAGCCGGGGGCTCGAACCCGGATCCTTACGCCGGTCCTTGTGCTTTGCGCCACTTGTGCTTACCCCGCTTCGCCACCGCCCGACTCCCCTGAATCTGAACTTAAAAAAAAAAAAGAACTGGGAGTCTCTCCTATCCAACAACAACGACATCAATAATAACTGCAACAATAAAACAACCAGGGCAACAAAAGGGAATAAATAAATAAAAGTTTTAAAAAATTTTTAAAAAAATAGGGAAAAGGACACCGGTGGTTGGCTCACCAAGGAGAACACACACTTTACAGTGCACAGTGGCCTGGGTTCGAGTCCCCTAACTAGCAGATGGGAACACCTGTACAGAAGAAACTTGATGTTATTGCTGAATATCAGTGATCTGTAAAATCCCAGCTTTGTACATTACAATGCACAAGGACCCGGGTTCAAGCCCCTGGTCCCCATTTGCAGGGGGAAAGCTTCATGAGTAGTGAGGCAGGGCTACAGATGTCTCTCTGTCTCTCCCTATCTTCTCCCTCGTCTCAGTTTCTCTCTGTCTCTATCTGATAATAAATACAAAAATTAAAATATTTTTTAAAATTAAAAAATATAATAAAAAGAAAGTCTCGATTTGGGGGGGTTATTACTCGACTTCTAACATACATGTGTATCTTTATGCAAGATGTGTTACCATTCATATCTGTCATGTGAATATATTTATTACAAATAAATGAAATTTAAAAATAAAAATAATTGTTAGCTATAACCACAATTTACTCCTTTAATTTCTCTCCTTGCTTGGGGTTTTCTGTTTGTTTGTTTGTTTTTTTTTCAGGAAAGTGTGCTGTGTTGTCATTCAAGGACTTCCTCTCCTGCAGGCCAACCGAAATACCAGAAAATGACATTCTGCTTTGTGAGAGCCGCTACAATGAGAGCGACAAGCAGATGAAGAAATTCAAGGGGCTGAAGAGGTTTTCCCTGTCTGCTAAAGTGGTAGATGATGAGATCTACTATTTCAGGTAAGACGCAAACAGTAAGGCCACGGCAGCACCAAGGAAAGGCAGAGGGTGGGGGCGTCCGGGCTGTGGTGCACTGGCGCCGTGCACAGGGACCCAGGTGCAAGTCCCCACCTGCAGGGGGAGGCTCACAGGCGGTCAAACAGTGCTGCCGGTCTCTCTCTCTCTCTCTCTCTCTCTCTCTCTCTCTCTCTTGTCTATCTTCTCATTCCCTCTAAGTCTCGCTCTGTCTCTATCCAAAATAAAGAAAGAGGAAGTCTAAAGGAGGAGGAGCAGAAGGAGAGGAAGAGGCAGAAGAAACTTAAAGAAATAAAGAGGAAAGCACTCCTGCTCTTTATAAAGCTTATACGAAGATCATAGTTCAGGAGAGTTCTTTTCGGTTATGTTTTCATTCAGTCTTGAACTGCAACAGTATGCTTTTCAAAGAGTGTATTCATTCATTCAGACACTAAAGAAAAATCATCCTAAGCCACAGAGGTGTGATACACACTGTGACGGTGCCGGTACGGGCACCTTGAGGAGTAGAGTCCTTCATTGTGTTTCCTAGTCTGTTAAGAGATTGCACAGCTCAGATGACTAGAACCCTTTTGACTAGTTTTTAGTCCAGCTCTGGACTCAGTACTGTTATGGGATTCAGAAGAGCCATTCAAAGCTATAAGAGGATTCTGAGAGCTTACGTAGTAGTATACATACTTGCCCACTTGCCAGGACCGAGGGCCGGGCCTCCAGCACTACCTGGGCTGCTGTGCGCAGGGCAAACTTCCCAGGCAGTGGAGGAAGCAGTGCTGTCGTTTCTCCCCCTCCCTCTCTACCTCACACTGGAGCAAATAAAGCCCACAGGAGCCATAGGCCCATATAGGTGTGGAATAAAAATTAATAGCACCAGTGACAAATATATATGTTACTATAAGGATTGACTTTATAAATATATGAGTGGCACTGACTTAAAAAAACGTTCAACTCCTTAATGGTGTGAAAATGACAGGTGTTCAGTAGTAACAGCAGTGCCAGCCTTTCCCGTGACGCTCGGCAGCTTCCTGTTCTCACAGTTCCAAGCTGCCAGCCAGCATTTTCTACTTAAGATATTTCTCTCTAGGTAAGGGGACAAGCAAGTTGAGCACACCACCTGCACAAGGACCGAAGCTCAAGCCCCCAGCTCCCCGTGCAGGGAGGGGGACCTTCACGAAGAATGAAGCAGAGGTGCAGGTTTCTCCCTGCCTCTCTCCTCTCAATTTCTATCCTATCAATTTATAAAAAGAGAAAGAAAGAAAGAAAGAAAACAAGACAAAATAGCTACCAGAAGCAATGGATTCATTGTGCAGGCACTAAGCCCTAATGGTAACCTTAGTGGCAATGGTACATATGTATTTTTTAAGCTGGATTTATGGGACATAACTCCATCACGAGTCGGAGACTTCCTGTACACACTCGAATTCTTTCCCTCGCTGTCCTTAAGCGTCCACATTGCAGATTGCAGGACGTCTTTCTACAAAGTAAGGCAGAGTATTGCTTTCTGATTGATTCTGAAATGTCTGAAATGAAAAGTGGTGTTAGATGTCTTGACTTTTTTTTTTCTTTCTTTTTAATGTCACTCTTTTCAGGAAACCAATTGTTCCTCAGAAGGAACCCTCGCCTTTGTTGGAGAAGAAGATCCAATTACTAGAAGCTAAATTTGCCGAGCTGGAAGGTGGCGACGATGATATTGAAGAGATGGGAGAAGAAGACAGTGAGGTCATTGAGCCTCCTTCTCTCCCTCAGCTTCAGACTCCACTGGCCAGCGAGCTGGACCTCATGCCCTACACACCCCCACAGGTGAAGGGGACATGTCCCTACTGCCTTATTCTTAGCTTTGGTTCACAGCAGACTCAAACCAATGTAAGGAGACATGCAGTTTCTACATATGTGAACTTCAATCTAAGGAATATGATTTTTCTTTGTCATTGTCATTAGTAATTGAAACACAAAAACACACACACACACACACACACACACACACGTCTTGTCCCATAGATAGCTTTTAAATGGCACGTTTAGATAGAAAGCTTTCCTGGGTCTGTGTTGAATAAGAACAGTAACAAGTGGCATCACAGTGTTAGCCTAACTAGTACTGTCTTTTTTTTTCCCCCTCTCCCCAGTGCTGGGGCTTAACTTCTCTCAGCCCAGTTGTTTTATTTATTTAAGAAAGCAGGGAGGAAGAGAAGGAGAGACACCACAGCACAACTCCAGCCATTAAGTCTCCCTGGTGTCTCTCCCCCCCCCCATGACCTTCCCCTTTTCTTATTATTTATTTATTTACTTTGGATAGAGACAGAAATTGAAGTTGGGGTGGGGGTAGGGGGACTGCAGCGCTGCTACACCACTCATGAAGCTTCCCCTGCAGGTGTGGGTGGGAACCTTAGCCTGGGTTTCTGCTCATTCTGGCACGTGCGCACAACTTGGTGAGCCGCCACCCGGGCCCACGGCTTTGGCTTCTTACAGGGAAGAGCTGAGTGTTGACCAAGAAAATAGTCAGCTAGACACTGATGTTTATGAACTTGTAGCTGTTGATTCCCATAGTCCCGGCTTCCAGAAACTTTGAGTAGGTCATTAAACGCAATACTCTGATGCACTAGAAGAGTTTTCTGTCTTTCAGTCTACTCCAAAGTCTGCCAAAGGCAGTGCTAAGAAGGAAAGCTCAAAGCGGAAAATCAACATGAGTGGCTACATCCTGTTCAGCAGTGAGATGCGAGCGGTGATCAAGGCCCAGCACCCAGACTACTCCTTTGGGGAGCTCAGCCGCTTAGTGGGAACAGAATGGAGAAACCTCGAGACAGCCAAGAAGGCAGAATACGAAGGTAAATAGTGACCAGGCACAACTCTTTTAGCTTTCTAAGCAAGGGGTATTTTCAGCAATGTACACGCACACACAGGAGAGGCTCTCTCGACCTCACCGCTCGCACATGAACGTGGTGTGAGGGAGCTGTCTTGTGCAGCAGGTCCCATTCAGCACTTTAAATGCCAGCTTGTCCTGACTGAGCAAGTTTTGCCCTTGACTTGGCCTCTGATCCTGGCGTCTTTCTTTCTTTCTTTCTTTCTTTCTTTCTTTCTTTCTTTCTTTCTTTCTTTCTTTCTTTTCTTTTCTTTCTCCCAAATTTCTCCAATATTTTGCTATGCAAAAGTGCATGACTTTTCTTCTTTCATTGATTCCCATAGAAGCACAGGTGGTAAGCTGGAAACTTACTGTTCAAGATGTTAAGTATAATTTTGGTCAACGTCCATCTGAAAGAGGGCTTTCAAAGTCAGCCATCTTCTATTAACAGCTCTTGAAAAGCTTCATGTTTAAACTCCAGGCCGAAGCTTGGCTGAAGCACTTGGTTTCCTAGGGCAGTCCCGGCCTGCGCTGTGTCTGCATCCCTAGCTACTTTGAAGACGCTTGGGAGTTTGTTCAGTAAAGTTCAGCTACCTTCATTTCCCCTTTATAATTAAGTTACTTGGAGCCATGTAGGTTTTGGTGATCTTTATTATTAGAGACAAATACTTGAGAGAGATTTTTGGTTTTTTAATATCACTCATGAGTTAGCAAGTAGTAAAGACTAGATTAGGCAAAAGTATTGCCCTTGGGGGTTTTTTTTCCCCCTTTTGAATTATGTAGTGGCTCATAATGCTTGTCTTGAGCCATCATTCAGTAGACTTCCTTCTTTATTAATAATGTTTGTGAAGTCTGCAAAGAGACCCTTTAAAATTTGTTTTTACTCCTTTCATGTATCACACTCTGACTTACCCAAGAATCTTCTAAAGATCCTTAATCCTACAAGGTGCTCAACTAAAAAAGAAAAGAAAAGTTATGGCACAGACAATTAAAATTCTCTCTTGAAGAAAAGCTTAAAATGTAAATTGTCACATTAAATTCTTTAAGACCCCATTTTCTTACATGTATAAAGAACCTTTTTTTAAAAAAAAAAAAAAAAGATTTTATTTATTGATGAGAAAGGTAGGAGGAGAGAGAGGAAAAACTAGACATCACTCTGGTACATGTGCTGCCAGGGCTTGAACTCAGGACCTTACACTTGCGAGTCAAGTGCTTTATCCACTGCGCCACCTCCCGGACCACTGAACCTTTTTTTTTTTTTTTTTTTTTAAGCCTGGCATTTTCTGCATCTTGACCAGGTGTTCGTATGTCTGCTAATACCCTAAAGGACTAGTATTTTGCAGAAATTCTTTTCTTTGAGAACTCTGGTCTGTTCATAAGAACCTAGAGCTTTGTGGGCCTGGGTGGTGGTGCACCCAGCTGAGCACATGTGTCACCATGCACAAGGACCTGGGTTCAAGCCCCCAGTCCCCACCTGCAGGGGAGAAGCTTCCCAAGTGGTGTCTTTCTTTCTCTCTCCCTCTCTGTTCCTCTCTAGCCTATCAAATAAAGAAGGGGGAAATAAAAAGGCCTCTGTGAATAGTGGATTTATATGCAGGCACTAAGCTCCATCGATAACCCTGGTGGAAAATAGAAAAACCCCAAGACTTTGAAAAGCTTTGAGAGTTAAGAGCAACTCAGGATGAAAAGCAGCTGAAGCCAGTACTGGGTGGCTGGTTATTTATGATGTGAACAAGAGGGTGAAATGAAACCACAGAGACGATGACGAAGTAAATAGGCTGAAGCAGGACTGCAGGCTCAGAAAGTGGCGCCTCTGGGAATATCTCCCAAGTTCAGAAGGGAGTTCAGTGAGCAGTTTGAAAATGAATGAGAGAGAGAGAGAGAGAAAGAGAGAGAGGATTCAGCAGTGTCTGTCTAAAGAGCAACATCTGAGCTTTTGGTGTTCTTGATACTGTGGATTTAAAAAAACAGTGTTTGGACTTTGGCTGTCTTACTTAATCATTTCCATGGCAGCCCATCTGGGCTTCTTCCAGAAAGGGCCATGTTTATTTGACCTACAGGCCAGAATTTTTCTTTTTTCAACTTTTTTTTTTTAATTGCTAGAATTTAATGTGGGGGGGCCTAGGTCATCCACTTTTTTTTTTCCCCTGCCAGTTTGAGCAAATAGGTTGTTTAAATGGCCTTTATCCCTCACACTTACTGTGCAGAGGATCTGTGAACTGAGCCGTGTAAATAAATGATAGTCAGTCTAAGCTTGGCGTCCTGTCTTAGCTGAGAAATGTTTGGCATTATTGATTTTTACACTGTTAGACTGAAGGAGCGCCGGGACTTCCTGGCTCTCTCTAAAGCCATGTGACCTCAAGCTGTTTCCTCCTCGGATCAAGCAGCCTTTTAAGGAGCTTCATGTCGGAAGGCTAATTAACATGTGGCAGTTGGGGCAGGCTTACAGGTTACTGGTTCTCTCTGTTTGCCAGCTTGAAGAGTGGCGAGGCTTTCCTTGTTATGAATAGGGGGACAGTGTAGATGGTGTTTGCCGGTATCGTGGAGAATACTTGTTTCTAGAGTTTTCTAGGGAGGGTCCAGCCTGCAAGCTAGCTCCCTAAAAGACTGGAAAGGTGGTCTTTGGGATGGCTGGCTATGAAGCTACAGACAGAAGAGCCAGAAGGAATGGGTGGGGTGGGGGGGTGAGGTAGCAAGGTGAGATCCACAGCCCAGTACTGGCTCATGCAAACAAATGTTCCTATTGTACTTTGGATGAAATAAGAGTGAATTGTGAAGTTTTTGCCGATTTAGGTTCATTTATGGTCAGCACTGAACTCAGCTTTAGTAAGTAAGCCTGGTTCTGACAGGTCATTATTGATTACTTCATGTGTACATGTGTGTATACATACATACATATATATACATACATACATATATACATACATACATATATATATATATATATAAAATCCCTGACTTCTAATGACTGTAGCCAGGAATATCATGCATTTTTTCCCCTTGGGGTTTATTAAACATGATCTCTTTGCTTCATCAGAATATAGAAATTAGTGTTTTGTTTTTTCCTAAAGCCTTTTGGAGGAGGTAGTAAGCTACTTTTCCCTTACAGAGTTAATTTTCTTCAGCTGCTAAACCTCATGACACTAATGATAAGAGCCCTCAGATCTTAGTGAGATTGGGTGCGAGGAATCAGGAAGATATAGTAAGTACCGACTGTGCCAGAGATTATAATGGGCCATGGAATTGCTTCATGTTGAAATCATAAGTAATTTTAATGCTATTAATACTAGAATAATGATAGCGCTTCTCATCTTCAGGGTGCCTTGTGAGATTAACCACATTGGTTACGCTGGTGACGTGTTTAAATAAAACCTGTGCTTTCTGAATGTGTGTTGCGGTCTTAACATTCTTGAAATCTTTGCAGACCAGTTCTCAAGATGGGATAGGAAAGCTGGACTCTAGGTTACCAAGTGCAATCGGCCGGCTCCTCCTGTGTTGAGACTAGTCACCTACTGTTCCTTCCATTGAGACAGAACTGTTGCTTGTGTTTTTACTAGTCCTGTTGAATGCAATGGATGGTGTTTTGAATTCCTGGGTTAAAAACAGAATTGAAAATCTGAAATGCCTTTACAGAGCGGGCAGCTAAAGTTGCTGAGCAGCAGGAGAGAGAGCGAGCGGCACAGCAACAGCAGCCGAGTGCTTCTCCCCGAGCAGGCGCCCCTGTGGGGGCTCTCATGGGGGTGGTGCCACCACCAACACCAATGGGGATGCTCAATCAGCAGTTGACACCTGTTGCAGGTAAAAACAGGAGCTAAGACCATTTTTTTTCCACTTTA
Organism: Erinaceus europaeus; assembly: GCF_950295315.1. Classification (NCBI taxonomy): domain Eukaryota; kingdom Metazoa; phylum Chordata; class Mammalia; order Eulipotyphla; family Erinaceidae; genus Erinaceus; species Erinaceus europaeus. The sequence goes on from NC_080173.1 coordinate 94,643,013, forward strand.
AGAAATTCCTTCATTTTTTTTTCTCCAGTGAGGAGTAGGCCACAGTCTCTAGGCTTCTCTCATGACAGAGTCAAGCTTGAAGTCATCTATGTCATCCTGAGATCGCCTTTCCCATGCAGGCAACGCCTCTCTGTGCCCCGGAAGTGGGCCGCCAGCCCAGCCCTGGGAATTGGCAGGGAGCAGCTCCCCCTGGCTGTGGGCGTGGCCTGGCCGTACCCTCCACCCCAAACTGCTCTCACTAGAGCATCGTGGCAGGAAGTACGAACAGACCCTGGGTTCTGTTCTGGAGGGACTCCTTTTAGGTGATGTGGAACTCCCCCCCTCTCATTCCAGTATTCAGTTTGCCTTGTTCTGCTGCAGCCATCCTTAAGATGGACCATTTAAAAGGATTTTTGACAAGGAATTATAAATCCTTTCTTGGTCACCAGTGTGCATGACTGCTGAGTGGAACACTAAGTCCTTATTCAGTTCACTGTGCCCACTCTGTAATGCTTTTCTATTTAATTACATTAAACTGCATTTTCTGTTAGTATCCCAGTCACATACTTTTTCTTTTAAAGGAAAAGAACATGATGAATGTGGTTTGCTTGTGTGTGTTGTCTCTGGTTCTGACAGCCACAATAAATTTGGCTGTTCCTGAATTGAATATCTTGTCTGACGTGTCTCCAGTGAGAAGCCTGCAGACCGTGTCTCGGCTCGGCTCCCTCCTTCCTGACCTCTGAGCCTGGCGAGGTTCACGCAAGCCACCTGTGTTTCTTCTTAAGCAAGCAGTCTGGCCTCTTTTTGCAGGGAGTCCAAGACAGTGTCTAAGGCAGGCTCATTGGAATGCGGTTTTTTTGTTTTTGCTTTTTTGTATTTGCTTTTCAAGGAAGAATAGCCTAGGCTAGCTTTCCATTGTCGCTCCTGCCTTTTGTGATGGCAAGTTCTCAAATGCACTGTCGCTGAACTCAGCAGTTGCACTCGCCAAAGCACATCTTAATCACGACTTTTCAGTACTTCAGTGTAACTGATGTTGATCTAACAAATCTCATAATCGCCTGCTCTATTCCATGGCCCATTTTGGTTAATGGGGTTCCAGGGGTTTTTAGAAATCAGACCTTGAACATGGGGACTTTGAAAGTTAGAACTCCCTTGTTGACAACCTATCTTGTCCTATTTGATGTGTGATATTTTAGCCCTGTGCCCTGGATTTAAAGACCCAGGGACACGTTAGCACAATGAATCCAAACAGGAAAAAGAAGAAATTAAAAAGCAGCTGCAGCATTTCAGCTCCCTGTCGGGGAACAACAGCACAGCACTCTAGTGGGCGAAGAGGGTGGGCCCTTCTGCTAGGCACCGGCTCCATTGTTAAGCGTGTGTCGCCCAGTCTTTGGCTGTGGGAGTAAAGGGAGCACATTCTCCACAGTGATCAGCCTCTGGTCCACCAGCGCAACTTGGAAGCTATGAGGGTGATTTTTTTTTCATGGGCTTATAGGTTCCTAGGGCCTACGTCTTAGCCTCGTTGCTGCCTAAGACCAGCTTTGCCTCCAAGCATTTAAGCTCATCTGAACTCATGTGACTGGGATAACAAATAGCAAAGTACAGTTTAATGAAGACAAGCGGCGTGCCTTTCATTCTTAACAGTTTCTTCAACCACAGCCCATGAAGGCTGCGCTCAGATGGGCTTTCGTGATTGAAAGCAAAGCCTCCTAACATTCTTGAATTCCCTCCTACTTATCCCTAACAACTATACTTCGTGGTGTGATTAAAAGGGAGTTTGGTAACATTGGATCGAACTCTCACTTAACAGGAAAAAAAAAAAAAAAAGGAAACTCAATTCTATTTCATATAGAGGTATTACTATTCAAAATGTGCTTTTTATTATAAGTTTTTCAGTCAGCTTAGATATGACTAGTGAAGCAGGCTGAGACAATCTCAGAATTTTTATTAATTGTATAGCTTTAAAAGACTAAACTTTTACAAGTAGATGCCTTTCAAACAATTCATCAAGAAAAATCAAAAGGATACAATCCTCAGAATCTGGAGTTTTCCACTTTGCTCCACAAACCCCTCTCTCTACAAAGAATATTTTATAGACATGAGGTTTGGCACCAGTCCCTCAGCCTTCCCACTGGGAAAGAAAAGAAGCTGTGGCCAGAGGCGTTCTGGTCATTGCATCACCTCAAGTCCCAGAAGAGTCGAGTATTTTTTCTTATTTACAAAAAATGTCATATGGCTTTAAGGGTCTTTTGATAGGTGAGTCCTTGACATTTTGAAATTCTTTTCTTTCATTCATCCCTTTTGCCAGAAGTACTTGTTTCTTGAAAGTCTTCCCTAGTCAGCAGAGAATACTTGGTGTCATGTGAGGCTGCACTTTGAAAGTAAAGTACAGAAGCCTCTGTTCCTTGACACAGAACCTCCTTTAAAACGCTCCCGCTAAACTCAGAAGTTCCTGTGAGGACACTTGGGAGGTTGGAGGTCCTGCGGACAACTGGCATTTTCTCATGTGAGCAGTGATTCTCCAGCTATTTCTGAGGCCTGTGTACAGGGTCAGGGGACTGAGTGACCTGGGTTTTGGTTGACTCAGACTTTACCTTTATCATGTTGTGTACTGGGAACTAAAGCTGCAATGCCTTTCATCGTGACACTTCTTAGCTGCTCCTGAGCTCCAGCCCAAGCATAACGCGTTCTTAGACCAGGGCAGGGCTAGACGGGAGGAGGAGTGGCTGTACTGGCCTTGAATGCTTGCCCCCGAGCTGGAGAACCATGCTTTGCGACCAGGGCTGTGAGCCTCATTTTTCTCCAGTCCCGTTTCCTCTCATGTGCACCCATGACAGGCATATGAGTGTGGGCAGAGTGGAATGATGGGGTTGGAAGTGTTGTGTTAGAAATCCAGTGGGCAGAACTGGTCCCTCTGAACAGCAAAAGTCGTGCCCTTGGGAAGACTGTCACTGGAACTCCTCTTTATCATTATTACACGCAACATTTTTACCCCAGGGGAAGTAGCAAGAAATGATAGAATATACTAAGTACTAATTTATCCAAAAACTGTTGGGGTTTTGTTTGTAACTATTTTGTTGCCGTTTACAACAAAGCAATCGCACTAATTGCCGTGATAGCATGCAGTACTAAGGGCGCTTTATCCCCTGGTAGTGCATGGGGGGGGTGTTATTACTTAGCTCATGTTGCATGTTAATGATGCATGTCTGAAATTTGTTGTGTCCTTCAAGGCATGATGGGTGGCTATCCGCCAGGCCTTCCACCTTTGCAGGGCCCAGTTGATGGTCTAATTAGCATGGGCAGCATGCAGCCACTCCACCCTGGGGGGCCTCCACCCCACCATCTTCCACCAGGGATGCCTGGCCTGTCGGGCATCCCACCACCGGGTAAGAACTTCATCCTCATTCACTCATTAAACTCATCTTCACGTTCTCTTTTTTCCTCCCTCAATCAGTTGCTCCAGGAGATCCCTCCTGCCCCTTGCGGGCAGACCTTCCTTCACTGACTCAGATACAGGATCTGTCCTGTGCATTGGGCATGTAACTCCGCACCTCTGCCCTCGGACCCCTGGCTGGCTGGTAGCAGCGCAGGACACATGGCAGAGATGAGACGCAGGCCAGGCCGCAGGAGGCATATTCTTAGATCAGTCCAGTAGTTTGACGAGTGTTCAGGACACCAGACATAGCATCTGAGAAAGTCAGACCTCCTATCAGTGAAGGAAGTTTCCCAGTCGGCTCGCTCAGAGAGACACACAAAGCACTTTTTTTTTTTTGGCTCCGATGTACGTTTCTTCCTCCGGTACGATTTTTATCTCACAGGGTCTTCTGGATAGAGTCCCTGCATCATCGCCTGTTTCTCAGATGTCCTAAGGGAATTACATAGTCACTGGTATAGAATTAATTCTTTTTTTATATTTATTTATTCCCTTTTGTTGCCCTTGTTTTTTATTGTTGTAGTTATTATTGTTGTTGCTGTTGATGATGTCGTTGTTGGATAGGACAGAGAGAAATGGAGAGAGGCGGGGAAGACAGAGAGTGGAAGAAAGATAAACACCTGCAGACCTGCTTCACACCACACGCGCTTAACCCGCTGCGCTACCGCCCAACTCCCCACTTCAAAATTTTCTATCAAGAAATGTAGTTTTTTTTTGCCTCCAGGGTTATTGCTGGGGCTCAGTGCCTGCACCATGAATCCACTGCTCCTGGAGGCCATTTTTCCCCCTTTGTTGCCCTTGTTGTTGTAGCCTCATTGTGGTTGAAACATAAATGTTTTAAGTTAATACAGTTTCACTCTCCAGTTGACTATGTCAACATATTAGAAAAAAGAAGTCCTGAGTTGCCATAGTAATTGCTGCCATTGGCTGACCCTTAGCTGTAGTCTAGGGGGAGAGGACAGGACTCGGGCCAGGTGGTGGCGCACCTGGTTAAGCGCACGTCACAGTGCACAAGGACCCAGGTTCCTTGTTTGTGCAGGGCTGCAGGTGTGTCTCTCCTCTCCATCTCCCCTTCTCCTCTCAATTTCACTGTCTCTATTCAATAATAAATAAATAAATTTTAAAAAGAGAGAGAACATGACTTCTAAGATTTTAAGACTTAGCATTGGGCCCATTATTCAGAATAGCAGCTAAAGGCTCAGTCAAGTGAGAAAATGTAGAAACTGCTTAGAATAAAATTGTTTATACTAGTATTGGATCTACCAACAAAATTTCCACGGAATTCCAAAGTGTGTTTTAGAGCCCGTAGCCAGAAGTATGCAGGGTGAGCAGACGTGATCTGACCTGAAGCCTCCAACCACACTTTTTTATTGCTTGTAGACCAGCCATATCGTGGGAGGGGGAGATAGCATATTGGTTATGCAAAGAGTCTCATGCCTGAGGCTCCAAAGTCCGAGGTTCAATCCCCCTGCGCTACTGTAAGCCAGAGCTGAGCAGTGTGCTGGTAAATACAGTAAGAATGGTCCTAGCTACACAGAAGCATTTCCTCCAGATATATCCAAAACAGAACGTTTCTGTTGAGTAGCTTTATTACAGAAAGGGTAGCCTGTATGTGAATGGCCACTACAAAAGCCAGTCGTAACAGTCTGTGCCCGTGTGGTATGTGGACTCAGCCTCGCTGTGTGCCTGCTCACATTGACAGAGCACGTCTCGCTGAGTCAGCCCAGGGTGGTGGTGACTGCTCGTGCGTGTGACACCCTGTGGGAGCCATGACTCAGGCCAGCGCCCTGTAGATAGCAGGTACTGCTTAGTGGGCACTGGGATACAGCTCCGCCTTTCCCTCTTTGCATTCTGAGTTGCATTTGCAGGAGGCACAGGGAGACAGGAAGAGCTCCTCGGTACTGACACATGTGTGTCTGATCAGACTCTGATGAGGAGACAGATCACTGAGTTTTTCTGATGCTTCAGTCCATATTCGCGTCAGCAGCTGAGCCCTAGCTTATCATGGAGAAGCATAGGAAGCAGAAGGGCGTGCTGATTGGTGCAAAGGCTCATACAGACATATGAACCCCGTTGCACTCTGGAATCCAAACGGGTGTGTACCCGGGAGACAGGTGGCCTGTCCCCCACCACAACCTTCTCCCCGTTCACAGGGGATCATGAGGATCCTACTACAGAGATGTAGCAATCCAGGTGCTCTTCTTGGCTCTAGCAGTGCAAGGGCCCTTCCTTTGTAAACACAGAGCTTTTGTTATTATTATTATCTTTATTTATTGGATAGAGACAGCCAGAAAGTCAGGAGGGAGAAGAAGATAAAGAGGGGGAGAGATAAACACCTGCAGCCCTGCTTCACCACTCGCAAAGCTTTCCACCTGCAGGTGGGGACCAGGGGCTCAAACCCGGGTCCTTGCGCACTGTGATGTGTACGCTCAACCAGGTGCGCCACCACCCAGCCCCATCAAAAAGCTTTTTAAAAAATACGTATTTTCTTTTTATATATGCTGTGTATTTAATGAGAGATAGCCAGAGCACCAGTCTGGCACATGCAGTCCTGGGGCTGGAACTCAGAATCTCATGTTTAAGAGTCCCGTGCCTTACCCACTGTGCCATCTCCCAAACTGCAGGAAACTTATTTTACTTCCTGTTCTCTAACCGTTGTCTAATACTCCCTGGACATGACATTTAGCAATTCTGAACCTGGTCAAAATATCAACGTTTTAAATCCAGAGAAATTTTAAAAAGTGAAGTTAGCTTCCCCTTTTTTTTTTTTGATTAATTAATTAATTTATTTATTCCCTTTCATTGCCCTTGTTTTTTATTGTTGTAGTTATTAATGTCGTCGTCATTGGATAGGACAGAGAGAAATGGAGAGAGGAGGGGAAGACAGGAGGAAAGATAGACACCTGCAGACCTGCTTCACCGCCTGTGAAGCAACTCCCCAGCAGGTGGGGAACCGGGGGCTCGAACCAGGACGCTTAATCCACTGTGCTACTGCTCGACTCCCTTTAGCTTCCTTTAAAAAAAAAAAAAAACTTTTATTGTGGTCCGGGAGGTGGTGCAGTGGATAAAGCATTGGACTCTCAAGCATGAGGTCCTGAGTTCAATCCCCTGCAGCACATGTACCAGAGTGATGTCTGGTTCTTTCTCTCTCCTGTCTTTCTCATGAATAAATAAATAAATTCTTTAAATAAAGATTTTTATTAAATTTTAATGACAGACCAGAGCACTGCTTAACTCTGGCTTATGGTGGTGCCAGAGATCGAACCTGTTACCTTGAAGCCTCCGATGTGAAAGTCCTCTGCATAGCCATTATGCTGCCCCCCCAGCCCAACTTAGCCCCTTTTAGCCCTTCTGTACGACCGGCAGATCTTAGCAGTTTGCGAGATGGCTGTTGTTTTGTTCATTTAAGTTTTATTTATTTATTTTGGGGAGAAACAAACTGAGAAGGAGAAATAGAGGAAGAAACAGACACCTGCAGCATGCTGCACCACTCGCGACACTTCCCCGACCCAGCCCCCGCCACCTGCAGGTGGGGACTGGGGGCTTGACTGGGGAACTAGGCCCTTGCGTGTGGTAACGTGTGCACTAAACCAGATGCGCCCTTCCCAGCCCCCACTTTGTTTTTAAGGTAGAGGGGGGTGGAGGGAAGGCCAGCTGAGGCCACAGCACCAAAGCCTCCTTCAGTGAGGTGAGACCAGCCTCAACCCTGGGTCATGCACATGGCAAAGCAGGGCCCTAGCCAAGTGAGCTGTTTTTTTTTGTTTGTTTGTTTTTTTTTGCTAGCCCTGGTTTCTTTACCAATTTCTTTTTTTTTTTTTTTTGTATTTATTTATTTATTCCCTTTCGTTGCCCTTGTTGGATTCTTTACCAGTTTCCTGTGTTTTTCAGAATAGTAATTGTACAGCCCTGATTGAAGTAACCCAGACCCTAAATAGGATATTCACTATTATCAGCCTAGTGTCTGTAATACACAAATTGCAAGCAGTCACCAGTGCAGAGCTCACAGAATCGCCAGATACATCACATAGATATAATAGGACCAGGAGCTCTGGCTCCTCCCTTACTCTTCGCATCTGAAGCTATAGCTTCAGATATATAGCAAGACGACTCTGTTTCCAGGCAGTCCCATTCCATGTCAGAAAGTGTCGCTTTGTCAGATGAAAGCGTCCTTGCTGTGCCGAGACCAGTGACTGCACTTAGAACCAGAGATGTCGGTGGCCTGTGAGGGACCAGCCAGAATGTGCCCCCAGAGTCCAGAAAGCGCGTTTGACTGTGCCCGCGCCTGCACCGTCTCTTCTCTGGTGCCCTGCTGTCTAGCATACTGCATACTGCTGAGCCTAATGACGGTGGCACTACTGCTAAAACATGGGCTAGAGCTGCGAGAAAATGTGCCGTCAGGAGACAAATACCTTGAAAGCAGCTGTATTCTGCCTACAGCTCTGTGGGAGGGCGCTAGAGTCCCGTACAGGGTGTCGTCACTCATGAGCCGTAGCGATGGCCAGCGAGCAGACGTGCTCGCACTGTAGAGCGCTGAGGGGCAGAAAGGTGTGAGTTTTCTATCTGAATGCTACATCCTGTTGTGGGTACTTCAGGCTCCTGTCCACAAAGACTCCAGGGTAGACCGTAGATTTGTTTTGTAGATGTGGTAGCATTTCTGATCAGACAGTAGTTTTTCTGTCATCTCAACCCAGAGCCTCTAATTGTGACGTTGCGTTCTGAATTACAGGTGTGATAAGCCAAGGAGTGGCCCCTGTGGTGGGGACTCCAGCACCAGGTGGAGGCCCCTATGGACAGCAGGTAAGCCTCCCACTTGGACTGGCTAGGACTCAACAGGATTCAAGTTCTCCTACCCTCAGAAATGTTCTCCCTCACCGCATGTCGCTCTGCGCTTTCTCAGGTGGGAGTTTTGGGGCCTCCGGGGCAGCAGGCACCACCTCCGTATCCTGGTCCACACCCAGCCGGTCCCCCGGTCATACAGCAGCCGACAACACCCATGTTTGTGGCTCCTCCACCGAAGACGCAGCGTCTGCTGCACTCAGAAGCCTACCTGAAATACATCGAGGGCCTCAGCGCGGAGTCGAACAGCATCAGCAAGTGGGACCAGACGCTGTCAGGTGAGCAGAGTCCTGAACAAGCCTTTGCGCCAGGCAGCGCCCTCGGATTTGATTCTGTTACCGTTACTCTTCAGAGAGGGGGAGGCAGATAGCACCGCTGCTCACACGCGCTAAGGCAGACCTGTGGACGCTTCCCTAGCTGAGCCATCTCGTGGTGTTGCCACCACCCCCCCCCCGTTCTCTCTCTCTCTCTCTTCTCTTTCCTTTTTCTCCTCTGTGCTGGGGCTTAATGCCGGCACAACTCCACTGGTTCTAGTGAACTCTCCTTTGTTGTGTATTTTCCCTTTGTTTTGTGTCGTTCCCCCCCCCCCCCCCCGGCCACGTTCAGTGCTCTCGTGGTACTGCGGGCTGAAAGCCATGTCCTCACAAGCAGTGAAGTGAGCACTGTACTAGGTAAGCTATCTCCCAGGCCCTCCATTTTATTATACAGTAAACTGTATACTTAAAAAGAAGGTTTTGGAGCTTATGACACCACACTTTGAAAAATGGTTGTTAGGGGCTGGGCAGTAGCGCAGCAGGTTAAGCACACATGGCACAAAGCACAAGGACCGGCGTAAGGATCCTGGTTCAAGGCCCCAGCTCCCCACCTGCAGGGGAGTCGCTTCACAGGCGGTGAAGCAGGTCTGCAGGTGTCTGTCTTTCTCTCCTCCTCTCTCTTCCCCTCCTCTCTCCATTTCTCTCTGTCCTGTCCAACAGTAATAACAGCTACAACAATGGCAACAAAATAGGAAAAATGGCCTCCAGGAGCAGTGGATTCATAGTGTAGGCACTGATCCCCAGCAATAACCCTGGAGGTGAGGCAAAAAAAAGGAAAATAGTTGTTTTTTTGATAAATTTTTAAAGATTACCTTATTACTTATGAGAGTGGGTTTTTTTTTTCTCTTTCTATTCAACAGGACAAAGAGAAAGTGAATGAAGGGGAGATAGGGAGAGAGAAGGAGACACCTGCAGCACTGCTTCACCACTTGTGAAGCTTCTTCCTTGCAGGTGGGAACCTGGGTGCGCACTGTCATGTTTGCACTCAACCAAGTGCACCACCACCTGGCCCTACAAATACGTATTTCTAAAACTTATTTTACCTCAGTATTTACTGAGAGATAGGAGAGAGAGAAGCATAACCAGACATGACTGTGGTACATGTGCTGCCTGGGAGTGAACTAGGGCCTCATGCCTGAGAGCACAATGCTTTATCCACTGCACTACCTCCCAGACCGCAGTGTGTTACTTTTAATAAATCTATCAGTGCTCCAACTCCCAGCAGCACGTGTACCAGAGTGAGGGCTGGCTCTGTCTATCATTGTTCATAAAATCCTTTAAAAATAATAATAGGTGGCACACCTGCTTGGGCGCACATGTTACAATGCAAGGCGGCTCCCCACCTGCAGGGGAGTCGCTTCACAGGCGGTGAAGCAGGTCTGCAGGTATCTTTCCCCCTCTCTGTCTTCCCCTCCTCTCCAACAATAATAATAATAACAATAATAACTACAACAATAAAAAACAAGGGCAACAAAAGGAAATAAATAAATAAATAATTTTTTAAAAAAGCAATGTGCAAGGACCTGGGTTCAAGCTCACAGTCCCCACCTGCAAGGGGGAAGCTTTGTGAGTGGTGGAGCAGGGATGCAGGTGTCTGTCTCTCTCTCCCTTTCTGTCATTCCCTTTCCTCTTGGTTTCTGGCTGTCTCTATCCAATAAATAAAGATAATTTAAACTTTTTTTTTTAATTAAAATAAAAATAATAAATAAATAAATCTGTCAAGACGTTGGGACTGAGGAAGAGTTTGTTACCTTAACATTCCAGATGGAACAGGCGCCACCATATGCCAGAAGTGATCAGCGCTCTGGTCTCATTTAAAAAAAAAAAAGCTTTCTAATTCTGAGTTATATTTATTTCTGTCTGCACTTTGGTTTTCAGCTCGAAGACGTGACATCCATTTGTCAAAAGAACAGGAGAGCCGCCTGCCGTCTCACTGGCTGAAGAGCAAAGGGGCCCACACCACCATGGCTGACGCCCTCTGGCGCCTCCGGGATTTGATGCTCAGAGACACCCTCAACATTCGCCAGGCGTACAACTTAGAGAACCTCTAGTCACATCGATTCCGTCCGTTTATAGCAGCAAAAGAGTTTGGTGGAACAGTAGCCGTTTTAGTTACTGGGGGTGGGGGGCGGAACACAGGAGGAGGATTTTTATCGCATTTTACTGTACATCACAAGGCCATTTTCTATAAGGACACTTTTAATAAGCTATTTCAATTTGTTTTTGTTATATTAAGTTGACTTTATCAAATACACAAAGATTTTTTTGCATATGTTTCCTTTGTTTAAAACCAGTTTCATAATTGGTTAGAGATGTAGACTTAGAGATTTATCTTTTTACTCATTGCCATGGAACTGAAACCATCAAAGGTTTTGTCTTGGTTTAGGGTTTTTGTTTTGGGTTTTTTTTTTAATTAAAAAAAATATATGTGTGTGTGTGTGTGTGTGTGTGTGTACACACACACACACACACACACACACATACACACAGAGTTTACAGATTAGTTTATGTTGACAATGAAATGTGAAGTTGGTCCTAGTTTACATCTTAGAGAGGAGAGTGTACTTGTGTCTGTTCCATGTGCCTGGTGATTGCACCCACTTTCACAAAGGCGGTTTCTCGCAAGTGAGACACGCATGCACACCCGCTCCCTTGCGCAGGCTTGCTGCAGAAATGGGGGAGTCCGTGCTGCGCAGCTTTCTGCAGCTCGTAGCCTCCGGGGTTACCTGAGAGAGAGCATTTGTGCTGAGTTAAGACATCTCTGTCTGCTGCTAGTTGTTTTTGTAGAGCAGGTGCACAATCCTGAGTCATTCATTATATGTAGTCGTAGCAGGTAAGGTTAATGGTACTTTGGATCTGTTTATAACGAATTCACAGTTTATGCCTACCCACGTCAGGCGATTGAAAGTTTGAAATCTCTCCCATTGCGAAACACTAGCATTGGTCTTGGAGAAAAGCCTCGAGGTGTGCGTGAAAGGGACTCAGTCTTGAGCCTAACTGCTAAGTATGCTGTGGGGGAGGAAGTCCGCCCCTGGATAAGGGCTGCGTCAAAAGCAGGACTGTGAACGGGCGGCTTGTCTGCAGAGGCGAATGTTCTAGTGCTCTTTCTCGCACCACTGTCGGGTGTGGCATTTTCTTCTGTGTTCAAGGTTGTAACTCAACCGGAAATTTGACTTGTAAGGTATTTTCTAAATTAAGCTTGCGCTTTTGAGTTTCAGGAGGAGTTTTAATTTAAGTAAAAGCTCACTGGAAAGACCCATTATCAGTCCCAAACCCTTGGATTTGATGACCCTGTCACTGTCGTACGATCCTAGAACAAACGTCGGGAGGCAGTGTGTGGTGCCCAGACAAGCTTCTGCAGCAGTCCCCAGCTCTGATTGTGAAGCCTGCTTTTCCTGTGACGAGCAGGTTGGCTCTGCTATGCAGCTTCCGCGTCCGTCTGCTTGTAAATGGAATGACTTTCGGAGTCTACTTTTTCTTTTAAACTGGTAGGAACCAGTTCCTGGATAGTTAGTTACCATTCTTACTAAATCATGAGGACAAGAGTGTAGAATCGAATAAAGTCTCATATCTAATACTTTACAGAAGGCCCTTGTAACTTAATTGCCTATAGTCAACCACTGGATCTCAATTTGCATCAAGTATTTTAAATCTGAATTTAAAAAAAGAAAATGTATTGCAGTAGTCTGTTACTACCTTATCATTAAACTGAATCAAATAACAAAATCTTCAGTTCCTTGACACTTGGGCCTTTGAATCATCATGGAATGTATAATACAATCAGATTATTTAATCTCTAGACATCCTTGAATTACACCAAAGAACTGAAATTTAATCTCGGTTAAGTTATTTATTTATTTCATTTCATGTATCCATTTTCTTTCTTTTCAAGGTCTAGATGGGACTTCACTGGGAAGCCTCTTAAAATTTTGTTCACTGGGCTCCGTGGGGCATTAGCCAGAGCACTCCTCCTCCAGGCTCTTTCCAGAATTGCTGTAGGAACCACAGGCTTAGCCAGGGGCTCCCCTCAGGCAGTGCAGAGCCAAGCCAGGGACCACTGGGCAGGCTCTGATATAATTAAAAAAAAATTTTTTAAATAATAAAAACTGTATTTATTTTAGAATCATGTCTTTCTGTACATTAACTTGGAGAATATTAGCGAATATTTAGTATATAAAATTTGAGGTCAGCCATCCCCCCCCCACCGCCAAAAAAAGTCCTGATTTAAGAGAATACAAGTAAACTAACACTTTTCCCATGAATTTTAGAAGCTGTAGTAATAATGGCTTAGAAAGTATAATAGCCTAAATGTTTTCCAATTAAATGTGAGTTCATGTGGAAAAGAGTTTTATTTGTGTTTGGGGAGCCCCTGTCAGTTTAAAATAGCGTCAGCCACGATTTAATGGCCTTGAATTGCTTTGTTTTTGGAGAAAAAAAACAAAACCCTTCTCCTGTGAGGGAGGCTGAGAAGGGAAAGTGCTTTGTGTAAAATCTCCCAGCTGGTGGTGTTGACTTTTGAGTTTGAACATTTCTAGACTTGATTAAACTTGGTTTATTCTTTTTTCTGTATCAAAAGAGGTTTAAGTGCTAACTAGTCTTATGACATGTATGTATCATATGTTTGTCCACCTAAAGCTTTTTAATCCAAATAAAAATGGAGTTTGCAAAGTGATTTGGATTAACCAGGTTTGGTTTGGTTGTTCTGTTAAAGCTCATGCCAGATGTTAGTCCCAAATGGATCAAGTCCTACAAGCCTTGGTCTGACCGAGGACACCTTAGGGAAAGAGAGCCCCGTGCGTGGGGAAGTCATGTCCAGACCCCTGCTCAGGACTCAGGCCACTTTGCCAGAGAGGCAGGACCTGTCGTGCTGTCAGAAGAGTCCGAGCGTGTTTCTGCACAGGGAAGTACATGGCAGCTTTTCCAACAACCCAGGGGTAAAGTCGTGCTTCCTGGTATTGACGTGTTAGACTCCAGACATAAGCAGAAGCACAAACTAACATTTAAGACTGATGTGGTCTGGGAGGTAGCACAGTGGATAAAGTGTTCGACTTTCAGGCATGAGGTCCTGGGTTCAATCCCCAGTAGCACATGTACCAGAGTGATGTCTAGTCCCCTCTCTCTCCTATCTTTCTCATAAATAAAAAATACATATATATAAAAAAATTAAAACTGAGGAGAGTGACTGATGCCGGAAAGTAAGAACATGAAACACCATCTGCTGTAAAGCAGTGTACAGCTAGTTTCAAATCATAGGTGCGTCTTCAACAACATGCTTGTCAACTTTTTAAATTTCTTTACTGGGGGATGAATGTTTTACATTTGACAGTAAACACAGTAGTTTGTACATGCATAACATTGCTCAGTTTTCCACATAACAGTATAACCCGCACTCGGTCCTCCTCTGCCATCCTGTTCCAGGACCTGAATCCTCCCTCCACCCCAGTCTTTGCAATGCACCAGCTCCAGTTCAGGTTCTGTTTGTGTTTTTTCTCTTCTGATCTTGTAAACTCTTAAAGCATGACTTTTTTTTTTTTTTTTTGCCAGAGCACTGCTCAGCTCTGGCTTATGGTGGTGTGGGGGATTGAACCTGGGAGCCTCAGGCATGAGAGTCAGTTTGCATAACCATTATGTTATCGACCCCATCTAAGGCATGATTTTATCAGTTTGATTGACGAGTTTGTTTATGGGGAGGAGAGAACAACTACATTATCACAGTGGCCAGGGATCAAACTCAGGACCCCGCACTTGGGGGTCTAATGTTTAATCCTTTGCACTACCTTCTTTGCTCCACTTTTATTTTTTTAATAATGACAGAACAATAATATTAATAATAGAACCAAAGCATCACTCTGACACATAGGATGCCAGAGATCAAACTCGGGACTTCATTCTGGGACAGGGTAGACAGACAGCATAATAGTTAGGCAAAAAGACTCTCATCCCTGAGCCTCCAAAGTCCTGGGTTCAACCCCCTGCACCACCATAAGCCAGAGCTGAGCAGTGATCTGATAAAAAAAAAATAAATAAGCCCAGTGTTTGAGTCACTGTCACCTCCCAGGCCACATGATCACACTTTGAACAGAAAGTGTTGGTGGACCAAAGCAATTGCATGCTGCAAATCCCTGTGGATCTGTCCTCCTAAGAGTTTGGGTGTGGGGGCAGATTGTTAGCATAATGGCTGTGCACACAGACTTGTAACTAAGGCTCCATGGTGTCAGCATAATGGCTGTGCACACAGACTTGTAACTAAGGCTCCATGGTGTCAGCATAATGGCTGTGCAAACAGACTTGTAACTAAAGCTCCATGGTGATAGCATAATGGCTGTGCACAAGGACTTGTAACTAAGGCTCCATGGTGTCAGCATAATGGCTGTGCACACGGACTTGTAACTAAGGCTCCATGGTGTCAGCATAATGGCTGTGCACACGGACTTGTAACTAAGGCTCCATGGTGTCAGCATAATGGCTGTGCACATGGACTTGTAACTAAGGCTCCATGGTGATAGCATAATGGCTGTGCAAACAGACTTGTAACTAAGGCTCCATGGTGTCAGCATAATGGCTGTGCACACAGACTTGTAACTAAGGCTCCATGGTGTCAGCATAATGGCTGTGCACACAGACTTGTAACTAAGGCTCCATGGTGTCAGCATAATGGCTGTGCACACAGACTTGTAACTAAGGCTCCATGGTGATAGCATAATGGCTGTGCACACAGACTTGTAACTAAGGCTCCATGGTGTCAGCATAATGGCTGTGCAAACAGACTTGTAACTAAGGCTCCATGGTGTCAGTTTCAATCCCCCATATCACATGAGCCAGAGCTGAACAGTGCTGGTAAAAATAATAGTAGGGGGCCGGGCGGTGGTGCAGCGGGCTAAGCGCACGTGGCACAAAGCCCAAGGACCGGCATAAAGATCCTGGTTCGAGCCCCCAGCTCCCCACCTGTTGGTATGCATGAGACCCCTTCTGTTTCATTTGGTTTAAATCCCCCCTGCTTAACACTATTCTATTTACATAACCACTTCATTCTATTTACATAACCACTGTTAACACGTTCCACCCTCCCTCCAGGGCATTTGTGGTTCAGTGATAGGATTCTCGCCTAATCTGCCCCCTTTGTCACACTCTGATTTTCACCAGTCACTTTTCTCTCCACCCTCTCTATGTCACATCCTGTTTCCACCTTACTTGGCAAGTATATATAAAGACAGCATTGTGAGTTTTACAGTACTGTACTTTGAGTTTAACTTAGCTCATCTTAGATTGTGCTGCGTCCTGCATGAATAAAGAGATACTGCCTACAGCTCAACCATGAATCCCTGGTCGTCTGTTACCCGCCCGTGAAGCCAGCCCGGCGAAAACATAACCTGTCGAAAACAACATATGGCGTCTGAACAGGGACTGAAATAAGCCCTGAAACATGGACCGGCATCAACGTGGGACCCTACCCACCCATCGTCCAGATAAGTAAACTTGGCTACCCATCTACCATGGGTTGCCTTTCTACTTATGAAGAGGTTTGCCAAAGCCTCTACTGTTTCATCATGAGACAGTTAGTCTGTCTCTGGAACATTTTACTCTGGGCCACATTTCGGTTCCCTGACCGGGAACTTTGGTTTCTTATGAAGGGGATCATAGAGCTTGGGAGATGCACGGAGATTTCTCCTTGGGCTTTCTGGATTCCCTCTCCCATGTTTCCTGAGGAAAAGGACTACATTTTGCTCCAGGCCACAGTTTGGTTCTTTATGACTGTGATCGTAGACCTTGGGATATGCATGGGGATTTCCCCTGGGACTTTCTGGACTTCTTCTCGAATGTTTCCCATGGAGAAGGACTACTCTAATTTGAAGAACATTCTCGAGTACCCTGGCAGTTCCCAAGTATGGAGACACGTGGATAGTTCTACTCTCCTGATTGGATTATTTCTTCGATGGGAAGACGCTTTTAAAAATGGGTGCCTGAAGCAATCCAGCAGGAACAGTCAGAAGCACCCTAAATGGAATTTCGAGGAGCTTTTTGGACTAGGACGCCCTCCGGGGATTCTTAATCCTACATTGTGAGATCTTGATAATCTGGTTCAAGTTGCGTTTCATAAGAGAATGATTTGAATGACTGAATTTTTGTTTGACGTTGACTTAAAAAAAAAATTGCTGGATGCAGCCATGATTTCTAGAGACATCCAGAAACAATCCAAAAAATTGTTTTTTCCCTCCTTTGATTTCTCTTTTACATCTTGACATGAATCTGAAACGTTTAATCCTGAAAACTGTACGAGTTATGGGTGGGGCAGATAGTGCGATAGTGCAATGATTATGTTAATTATTCTCATGCCTGAGGCTTTTAACCGTGGTTCTTCTGTTTACCTTTCCACATTTTATTGAGTTTAAACTGTTTAAACAACCTTAAAATCATACTAGAAAGGACTTCCAATTATAATGGAGTTATCAATTATAGTAAACTTCTAATCTGCTACAAGTTTTATTTGACAAGTAAGTGAATTTCTGTCAAAGTCTTCACATGAAAAAGCATCTACTCAAATGGAATTCCTGGAAATCCATTTGGATCCTGTTCTCTGACATCGCCCCCGGAAACCAATGATGAGACCTAGCACGTCCTGAAGAAACAGATTCACAGACTCCAAAGATTACTCTCTACAGAAAAGCAGAATTCTGGTGGCCGACATTCCCCATCAAGACAGACGTGCAGCGTTTCATCCTCTGGCATTTTCTTCTGTGGTCATCTACTTTGGACTGACACCTCCATCGGACTTACTGGTACATGCTGCTGTGTTTCTCAAAGACTAACTTCAGCCAATTGCCTTGAGACTTTATAGACCATGTCCCCTCGCCTGCAGGCTCTGTCCCAGAGGCAGAAAACTCCCCCTCCTTATTAGGTTATGCCCACAGAGGCATGAAGCGCCCCAAGAGACAAGAGATGCCCACAGAGGCAGGAAACGCCCTTTGAGGCAAGAGATGCCCCCAGAGGCATGAAGCATTCCCAGAGGCAAGAAATGCCATTTCGCCTGCCAGGCCTTGCCCTTTGAGGCAAGAAAAGCTCCACTTGGCATCACACTGGTTATTGCTGCTCGCCTATTTTATTTTCCATGTCATATGCCAGTTCTTTTGAAAACGCCTGTACGATATACGTTTCTGTTCACCCCACAATGGCCATTAGTTAAAAAGAAAGGGGGAATTGTTGGTATGCATGAGACCCCTTCTGTTTCATTTGGTTTAAATCCCCCCTGCTTAACACTATTCTATTTACATAACCACTTCATTCTATTTACATAACCACTGTTAACAAGTTCCACCCTCCCTCCAGGGCATTTGTGGTTCAGTGATAGGATTCTCGCCTAATCTGCCCCCTCTTTGTCACATTCTGATTTTCACCAGTCACTTTTCTCTCCACCCTCTCTATGTCACATCCTGTTTCCACCTTACTTGGCAAGTATATATAAAGACAGCATTGTGAGTTTTACAGTACTGTACTTTGAGTTTAACTTAGCTCGTCTTAGATTGTGCTGCGTCCTGCATGAATAAAGAGATACTGCCTACAGCTCAACCATGAATCCCTGGTCATCTGTTACCCGCCCGTGAAGCCAGCCCGGTGAAAACAACATAACCTGTCGAAAACAACACCCACCTGCAGGGGAGTCGCTTCACAGACGGTGAAGCAGGTGTCTGTCTTTCTCTCCCCCTTGGTCTTCCCCTCCTTTTCCCTTCTACTGTTCAGTTCCCTAAATAGTCCCACTGTCTGTCTAACTAAAGACAGTCCTATTCCTGGGCAGGGGTAGAAAGCATATGGTTATGCAGACTCATGCCAGGCTAGGCGGTAGTGCAGCGGGTTAAGCACATGTGGCACGAAGCACAAGGACCAGCTTAACGATCCTGGTTTGAGCCCCAGGCTCCCCACTTGCAGGGGTGTCCCTTCACTGGCGGTGAAGCAGGTCTGCAGGTGTCTTATCTTTCTCTTCCCCTCCTCTTGCCATTTCTCTGTCCTATCCAGCAATGGCAATAATAATAATAATAAACAACAATGGCAACAAAAGGGAAATGCCTCCAGGAGCAGTGGATTCGTAGTGCAGACAGGGAGACCCAGCAGTAACCCTGGAGGGGAAAAAAAATGTCTTAAGGCTGTCTGCACGGCCATTTTGCTATCTCCCCTGCCCAAAGATTCACTAGAGGAAGAGAATGGGACTCAGATTATCATCTGGCACATGGTGCTAAGGATGAAACTCAGGACTCGGGTGTGAGAGTCCGAACTTTCTACACGGCACCACCTCCTGGGCCATGCCTTACCTGAAACGACATTAGGACAAAAATAAGGCGGCAGACTAGCTCGCTGGAATAATAAATGGCTACTGTGCCCGATCGAGGTTCCAGCCCGCCCTGCCCTGCACCTCTCTGGAGGAAGCTCTGGTACTGTGGTCTCTCTCACACTTTCTGCCTCTTTGTCTCTGTCTTTCTCTCGGGAGAAGTCAAGGTGCAGGGAAGTTTGTTGTTAAAATTCGGAGGCTCTAGCTGGACGGGTAGCTTCACAGGCGGGTAACAGAGACACGGAGACAACGGCTGGGCAGGGAAGCTGTATTTCTTTATTCAGGAACAACGATTCATAAACTAAGACAAACTAATCACCAAACAGAACTCTGCTGTCTCTTTGCGGCGGCGCAAGCACTCTCTCTTTTCTCTGGAACTCAGGAACCCTCTCTCAGGGTTCCTTGGGACGGGGCCAAGCAGGCCCGCGAAATTAATAGGACTGATCCAATTCTCTTGGTGGGGGAGGGCTAGAACAAACCAATGTAAAGCATACGACAGAAGATGATACAGAAAGATGACAAAAAAAACTTTCATGCATGATCCGGGAGGTGGCGCAGTGGATAAAGCATTGGGCTCTCAAGTAGGAGGTCCCGAGTTCAATCCCTGGCAGCACATGTAACAACACAGTGATGTCTGGTTCTTTCTCTCCTCCTATCTTCCTCATGAATAAATAAATAAATTCTTTAAAAAAAATAAAAAAGACTTGGGAGTCGGGCAGTTGCGCAAAAGGGTTAAGTGCATGTGGCGCGAAGCACAAGGACCTGCTTAAGGATCCTGGTTCAAACCCCCAGCTCTCCACCTGCAGGGGAGTCACTTCACAAGTGGTGAAGCAGGTCTGCAGGTGTCTCTTTTTCTCTCCTCCTCTCTGTCTTCCCCTCCTCTCTCCATTTCTCCTGGTCTCCACCTGCAGGAGGAAGATTTCAAGAGCAGTGAAGTGGTGCTACAAGTCTCTCTCTCTCTCTCTCTCTCCCTCTTCCCCTCTCCCTCGCAATTTCTCTCTGTCCTAGCCACTAAAATGGAACAGTGAGCCACAGCGATAACCCTGGAGGCAGAGAGAGAGAGCAGAGTCTTTGCCTTTAGCAGCTGGGGGAACACAGTGTTGTCAGTGGTGTGAAGTCTGGTCCCCTCAAGCCTGCATGAAGCTTCAGCTGTGGGAGGCAATGGGGAGGGTTATTTCTGTTGCTAGAACACTGAGTGAGTGTGAGCAGTTCTCCCTGGCAAAACAATATCCTTGTTTGAATGGTCTTTTTTAATATTTTATTTATTCCCTTTTGTTGCCCTTGTTTTATTGTTGTAGTTACTATTGTTATTGATGTCGTCGTCGTTGGATAGGACAGAGAGAAATGGAGAGAGGAGGGGAAGACAAGAGAGGGAGAAAGACAAGACACCAACTGTGAAGCAACTCCCCTGCAGGTAGTGAGCTGGGGGCTTGAACCAGGATCCTTATGCTGGTTCTTGTGTCTCACGCCACGTGCGCTCAACCTGCTGCTCTGCCGCCCGACTCCCTGTTTGAATAGTCTTATAGTAGATTATCTTGGCAGCCATTTTTTTTTTTTAAAGTTATTTATAAAATGGAAATATTGACAAGACCACAGGATAAGAGGGGTACATTTCCACACAATGCCCAACCCCAGAACTCCGTATCCTGTCCCCTCCCCTGATAGCTTTCCTGTTCTTTATCCCTCTGGGAGTATGGACCCAAAGTCATTGTGGGGTGGCAGAAGGTGGAAGCTCTGGCTTCTGTAATTGCTTCTCTGCTGAACATGGGCGTTGACAGGTTGATCCATACTCCCAGCCTGCCTCTCTCTTTCCCTAGTGGGGAAGGGCTCTGGGTAAGCGGGGCTCCAGGACACACTGGTGGGGTTGTCTGCCCAAGGAAGTCAGGTTAGCATCATGGTAGCATCTGGAACCTGGTGGCTGAGATTCCCAGGTTGAAAGCAACTTCCTTGCAGAGCTCACGCCAGGCGTTGTCTCCAAGCCACCATCTTGTGGCAGCCACTTAATAGAAGCTGAGTCAGAAACACGCGTGCAACAATGCTCCACCATTTGTGAAGCTCCCTCCCCCCATCAAGTGGGGACCAGGGGCTTAAACATGGCGAAGTGGGGTACACTACCACCTTGCACCAGAGGTCTGACTTTCTATGTCCATCATGAAATACAAATACTTTTTTTTTTCAGACTTTTTCTTAATTATTCATTATTGGATAGAGACAGAAATTGACAGGGGAGGGGGAGATAGAGAAAAAGACAGAGACACCTGCAGCCCTGATTCACCCCTCATGAAACCGTTCCCCCGCAGGTGGGGACCAGGGACTTGAACCTGGGTCCTTGTATATAATGTGAGCACTTAGCCAGGTGCACCACCACCTGCCCCTGTGAAATATAAATTCTGGGACCGGGTGGTGGTGCACCAGGTTGAACACACATGTTACAGTGCTCAAGGACCCAGGTTCGAGCCCTTGGTGGGGGACCTGCAGAGGGAAAGCTTTTCAAGTGACAGAGCAGTGTTGCAGGCGTCTCTCTCTCCCTCTCTCTCTCCCTGCCTCTGTCCTGTCACCAGGGTCACCACTCGCCCTCAGTGCTGGCTCGCACTTTGAATCCATGGCTTCTGGCAGCCATCTCCCGCCCCCCCCAAACCCTCTCTATTATATTTGAGAGGGCAGAGAGAAGGAAAGGGGAGGGGAGACAGGGAGGGAGAAAGAGGGAAGCTTCACAAATAGTGAAGCATGTCTGCAGGTGGGGAGCAGGGGCTCGAACCCAGGTCCTGGTAATATGTGAACTTAACCGGGTTTGCTACCACTTGGCTCCCAAATAAATATTTTTTAAACTCTACAAAAAAAGTAAATAAAGGGGGCCGGGCAGTGGTGCACTGGGTTAAGTGCATATGGCACAAAACGCAAGGATTGGTACAAGGATCCTGGTTCGAACCCCCGGCTCCCCACCTGCGGGGGGGGGGGGGGTCACTTCCCAGGCGGTGAAGCAGGTCTGCAGGTGTCTGTCTTTCTCTCTTCCTGTCTTCCCCTCCTCTCTCGATTGCTCTCTGCCCTATCCAACAATAGCAGCAATGGCAACAATAACTAGGGAAACAAAATGGGGGGGGGGCCTGCCAGGAGCAGTGGGTTTACAGTGAAGCCCCAGCGAGAAGCCTAGAGGCAAAAAAAAAAAAGTAAGATTATCACTGTTGCCTAAAAGCAAACAATTCCACAAATAGTTCAGATAGCAAAGCCTCCCGACTGAACCAGGAATTGTTCGAGAAATACCTCCAGGAGCTCAGGAGGTAGCACAGTGGGTAAGGCGCTGGCTTCTCAAACATGGGGCTCAGTCCCCAGCACCACACACGCCACAGTGGTGATAATCGCTCTCTCCTCTATTGTTAATAAATCTTTTTTTTTTTTTCCCCTTTAGAGAAATACTTCATAGGGTGATCTGGGAGATGTCACAGTGGATGAAGCATTGGACTCCCAAGCATGAGGTCCCAAGTTCAATCCCCGGCAGCACATGTACCAGAGTGATGTCTGGTTCTTTCTCTCTCTCCTTTTTAAAAAAAAAAAAAAAAAAAAAATTTTAATATTTATTCCCTTTTGTCACCCTTGTTGTTTTATTGTTGTAGTTATTATTGTTGTTATTGATGTTGTCGTTGGATAGGACAGAAGTGGAGAGAGGAGGGGAAGACGGGGAGAGAAAGACAGACACCTGCAGACCTGCTTCACCGCCTGTGAAGCGACTCCCCTGCTGGTGGCTTTCTCTCTCTTCTATCTTTCTCATAAATAAAATCTTTTTAAAAAAAGGGGGGGAGGAAGGAAGGAAGACTTAATAGACTAAATTCAGTGGGTAAGAAATAATTTTCACAAGTGTTGTCCAGCAGTAACTAAGGAAGTTTGAGGGACTAGAGAGACACTATAGTGGCTTTGCAAAAGACTTTCATGACTGAGGCTCTGAGTTTCCAAGTTTAATCCCCAGCACCACCACAAGCCAGAACTTGGAAGTGTTCTGGGTTCTCCCTCAATAAGATTAAAGAAAAAAAAAAAAGAAATGAATCAGAAATAAAAAGATTTTTCTGTGGGAGCTGGGCAGTAGAGCACTGGGTGAAGCGCACAATGAAGTGCAGGGACCGGTGCAAGGATCCCAGTTCGAGCCCCTGCTCCCCACCTGCAGGGGGAGGGTGGGTGGGTCACTTCATAAGTGGTGAAGCAGATCTGCATGTGTCTAGCTTCTGTCTTTCTCTCCTCTCTGTCTTGCCCTCTCTCTATCTCTCTCTGCCCTATCCAATAACAGCAATAACAATCATGGGAAAAAAGATGGTCCCCAGGAGCAGTGGATTCGTAGTGCAGGCACTGAGCCCCAGCGATAACCCCGGAGGCAAAAAAAAGATCTTTTGTAAAGACAGATTAGTTTAGTTTAGAACCAAGAGATGTGTTTTTTTCTTTGCCACCACTGAGGTACCATGCTTGCACTGCTCTTCCACTCCGGCAAACTTTTGTTTGTTAATATTTTTATTCATTTATTACTGGAGAGAGACGGAGACACCTGCAGCCCTGCTTCACCACTTGTGAAGCTTCTCCGCTACAGGTGGGGATCAGGGGCTTGAACCTGGGACCCTGCACACGACAGTGTGGGTGCTTAATCAGGTGTGCCACTGCCTGGCTTTTTTTTTTTTTTTTTTTTTTTTTTTTTACCAGAGCACTGCTCAGCTCTGGCTTATGGAGGATTGAACCAGGGACTTTGGAGCCTCAGGCATGAGAGTCTGTTTCCATAACCATTATGCTATCTACCCCCAACCACAGCACTGCTCCACCACTCACACAACTTCCCCTGTGCTCCCAGGTGGTGGCCAGTGTCTCGAACTCGGGTCCTCAAGAGGAGAAGAGTGTGTGTTCCACTGGTTGCTCTATCTCCCGGTCCCATGAAAAAAACCTTTTAAAAGGAGGTGAAGCAGCAGCGGCATTTCACAGTCACTTTATTGGCTGCTCAGGCTCTAACACATCTTCCGGCCTCGTCTGATACTGTCTCTCCGAGGCTTTTCTCCGGTAGACATCATCTGTATCAGAGAAAGACTTGATTTAGCTTTTTTTTTTTTTTTTAATATTTATTTTATTTATTTTTTCCCTTTTGTTGCCCTTGTTGTTTTATTGTTGTAGTTATTATTGTTGTTGTCGTTGTTGGATAGGACAGAGAGAAATGGAGAGAGGAGGGGAAGACAGAGAGGAGGAGAGAAAGATAGACACCTGCAGACCTGTTTCACCGCCTGTGAAGCGACTCCCCTGCAGGTGGGGAGCCGGGGTTCGAACCGGGATCCTTATGCCGGTCCTTGTGCTTTGCGCCACCTGCGCTTAACCCGCTGCGCTACAGCCCGACTCCCTTGATTTAGCTTTTTAAGAAACTGAGGAATTGGGGAGTTGGGTGGTAGCACAGCGGGTTAAGCGCTGGTGGCACAAAGCGCAAGGACCGGTGTAAGGATCCCGGTTCAAGCCCCCAGCTCCCCACCTGCAGGGGAGTCGCTTCACAGGTGGTGAAGCAGGTCTGCAGGTGTCTGTCTTTCTCTCCCCCTCTCTGTCTTCCCCTCCTCTCTCCATTTCTCTCTGTCCTATCCAAAACGACATCAGTACAACAATAAAGCAACATGGGCAACAAAAGGAAATAAATAAATATTAAAAATAAAAAAAGAAATTGAGGAATTAAAAACACACTGGGGGGAGGAGGAGATAGCGTAGTGTTCATGCGGAGAGACTCAATCCCCCTCACACCACCATAAGAAAGGGCTGAGCAGTGAGTGTGGCCAGGGAGTCAGCACAGTGGACAAAGTACTGGGCTCAGCCACGGAGTCCAAGTTGGACCCTCAGTGGCACATGTCAGTGATGCTCTGGTTCTCTTTCCTCAGTACACCTTATTTTTTAATATTAGCATCATCTCAATTAATTTCGCCAGTGGTGTAGGACTATCACCTACCTCAGCATTAATACCAGCATAAACTTCATTCTAGATCTCAGTAACAGGATAAGAGTTGGTCTCTTGAAAGAAAGGACTTTTGTTTGTTTGTTTGTTTGTTTTTGCCTCCAGGGTTATTGCTGGGCTCGGTGCCTGCACTATGAATCCACTGCTCCTGGAGGCCAGTTTTCCCCATTTTGTTGCCCTGGTTGTTGCTTTTATTATTGTTGTCATTGCAGTCATTGTTGGATAGAACAGAGAGAAATGGAGAGAGGAGAGGAAGACAGAGAGGAGGAAAGAAAGATAGACACCTGCAGACCTGCTTCACCGCCTGTGAAGCGACTCCCCTGCAGGTGGGGAGCCGGGGGCTAGAACTGGGATCTTTTACACTGGTCCTTGCGCTTTGCACCATGTGCGCTTAACCCGCTACACTACCGCCCGCCCCACCCCAGAAAGGACTATATTTTATACCTCACAGCAATGTTTAAAACCCTCTCTCACTTCCTCCCCCAACCCCTACAATTTCTACTCTGTTCTGTGGGACCAAACTTCTGCAGCCTGATTTTTCATTGTTTCTTTGAAAGAAAGGGAAGGAGAGGGGAGAGGTATGTTAGAGACAGCACACAGAGTCGGTGGTGGTGCTTGTGGTTGAGTGCACATGTTACAGTCTACAACAATAATAACTACAACAAGAGCAACAAAAGGAAATAAATAAATATTTAAAAAAGGGGGGGGGAGTCGAGCGGTAGCACAGAGGGTTAAGTGCACATGGCACAAAGTGCAAGGACCGGCATTCAGGCTCCTGGTTCGAGCCCCCGGCTCCCCACCTGCAGGGGGGTCGCTTCACAGGCGGTGAAACAGGTCTGCAGGTGTCTGTCTTTCTCTCCCCCTCTCTGTCTTCCCTCCTCTCTCCATTTCTCTCTGTCCTATCCAACAATGACGACAGCAATGACAACAATAATAACAACAAGGATAACAACAATGGCAACAAAATGGGAAAAATGGTCTCCAGAAGCAGTGGACTCGTAGTGCAGGCACCAAGCCCCAACAATAACCCTATAGGCAATAATAATAATGATAATAATAATAATACAACGTGCAAGGACCAGGGTTCAACCCCTGGTCCCCACCTGCAGGGGAAAAGCTTTGTGAATGGTGAAGCAGGGCTGCAGGTATCCCTGTCTCCCTCTCAATTCCTGGCTTTCTTTAATAAATAAATAAAAATAATTTAAAAGGGAGTCGGGCTGTAGCGCAGTGAGTCAAGCGCAGGTGGCGCAAAGCGCAAGGACCGGCATAAGGATCGCGGTTCGAACCCCGGCTCCCCACCTGCAAGGGAGTCGCTTCACAGGCGGTGAAGCAGGTCTGCAGGTGTCTTTCTCTCCCCCTCTCTGTCTTCCCTCCTCTCTCCATTTCTCTCTGTCCTATGCAACAATGACGACAATAACTACAACAATTTTAAAAAACAAAGGGCAACAAAAGGGAATAAATAAATTAAATAAATATTTTTAAAAAATAATTTAAAAATTAAAAATACATACTTTAAAAAATAGCAGGGAAGGGGTCAGGTGGTGGTGCATCTGTTTATGTGCACATATTATAGTGAGCAAGGTCCCAGGTTCAAGCCCCTGGCCCCCATCTGCAGGGAAAAAGCTTCATACGTGGTGAAGCCGGACTACAGGTCCGTCTCTTTCTCTCTCTACCCCTCCCCTCTCAATTTCTCACTGTCTCTATCCAATAATAAATAAAAATAGCTAAGCCAGGCAAACCAGCACCCTCTTGTGGTAACAAACCCTCCTGGCTCCCCTCCTTGCCTCTGGCTGGGATGAACTGCCTGTCCTCACCATGTGCCTGTGACTGGTGTGGGGACTGAAGAGTCCAGACAGCCCCAGTGGTGAGTGGGTGCATGGGCGCATGGGCGCAGACGTGCATGGATGCAGGGGCGCATGGGCAAAGGGGTGCATAGGTGCATGGGCACAGAGGCGCATGGGCGCAGAGGTGCATGAATGTAGGGGTGCAGGGGTGCAGAACTGACTGTCCTCACCATGTGCCTATGACTAGTGTGCGCACTGAAGAGTCCACACAGCCCCAGGGGTGAGCGGGTGCATGGGCGCATGGGCATAGAGGTGCGTGGATGCAGGGGTGCATAGGTGCATGGGCACAGAGGCGCATGGGCGCAAAGGTGCATGGATGTAGGGGTGCATGGGCATAGAAGTGTGTGGATGCAGGGGTGCGTAGGCATAGAGGTGCGTAGATGCAGGGGCGCATGGGCAGAGGTGTGTGGATGCAGGGGTGCATAGGTGCATGGGCATAGAGGTGCGTGGATGCAGGGGCGCATGGGCATAGAGGTGCGTGGATGCAGGGGTGCATGGGCATAGAGGTGCGTGGATGCAGGGGCGCATGGGCATAGAGGTGCGTGGATGCAGGGGCGCATGGGCGCAGGCGTGCATGGGTGGTGACAGTCTGCTCCTCGGCCCCGTGCACCCGCCTGGAGGGGGGGCAGGCTCGAGCGGGGTCGGGGGCCGGCGGCTCAAGGTCACCCTGGCGACAGGGGCGGCCAAGCGCTGCGCCCACTTACAAAAGGTCTCCCGGCCCACACGCACGTTAATCATGATCCACTCCATCGCTCCTCCCAGGACGAAGAAGAAGGGCAGGAACCTGTAGACGCCGAAGCGCTGCTTCCCGGGCACCCGCTGCAGAGCCCGTTTCACCTGCGCCCTGGAAAACATGCTCCGCGGCGCGCGCGGGGGAGGCGAGAGCGTCCCCGCGGCCTCTCGCTCGGGGAGCTGCGCGCGGCCCGGGACCCGCCGGCCCGGCTCCGCCGTGCCCGGTGACCTCGGTGACCCCGGTGATCCCGGAGCCAGTGCGCCGCCTGGACGCGCAACGCCGGATCCACCAATCAAAGGGCGCCGCGTGTGCGTGCGCCACAGGCTGAGAGCTTCGGGGATCTGCGCAGGCGCCGGGGTTTGGGGACGGGGCATCCAGAGGGCGGGGCATCCAGAGGGCGGGGCATCCAGAGGGCGGGGCATCCAGAGGGCGGGGCACCCAGGGGGCGGGGCACCCAGAGGGCGGGGCATCCAGAGGGCGGGGCACCCAGAGGGCGGGGCACCCAGAGGGCGGGGCATCCAGAGGGCGGGGCATCCAGAGGGCGGGTCTTTGGGGGCTGCTGTCCGCCCCGCCTCCCGGGGCCACTGAAAGACCAGCGCCGGGATTGGAGCAAGACCCCTATTCTGCCACCTACATCTTTTTCCCTTTCTTTCTTTCTTTCTTTCTTTCTTTCTTTCTTTCTTTCTTTCTTTCTTTCTTTCTTTCTTTCTTTCTTTCTTTCTTTCTTTCTTTCTTTCTTTCTTTCTTTCTTTCTTTCTTTCTTTCTTTTTCTTTCTTTTTCTTTCTTTCTTTCTTTCTTTCTCTCTCTCTCTCTTTCTTTCTTTCTCGCTTTCTCGCTTTCTCTCTCTCTCCCTCCCTTCCTTCCTTCCTTTCGTTCTTTCTTCCTTTTCCTCTCTCTTCCTTTTCTTTCTCTCCTCTTTCTTCCTCTACTTCCTCCCTCCCTCCCTTCCTTTCCTGTTAGGTCAAAAATGGGAACGTGAGGATTGCCTCTATTTCCAACCTCTTTCCTTCTCACTACAGTTTCATCCAATAGGATTGGAAACATTTCTTCTAACAAACTTCTGTAACAGCAGGATAATAGATCAACTATGAGAACCAGACTGTTTGTTTCTGTGACAATATCAGTTTATGCTCTGGAACTATTTAAGTCCATAATATGTATCGAGGACCATAAAAAATACTGAGCATAGGGGCCGGGTGGTGGCATACCTGGTTGAGCGCACATATTACAATGAGGGAGGGCCTGGGTTCGAGCCCCCAGGCCCCACCTGCAAGGGGAAAGCTTTGTGAGTGGTGAAGCAATACTGCAGGTGTCTCTCTCTCCTCCACCCCCAACTACCCACCCCCCCTTTTTTTGCCTTTGTGCTTCTTACTATGTGCGCTTAACCCTGTGCACTACCTCCTGACCCCCCCCCCCCCGTTTCCCTCTCTATCTCCCCCTTCCCTCTCAATTTCTGGCTGTCTCTATCCAATAAATAAATAAGTATAATAAAAAAGAGAGAAACTGGGTGTTAGGCGGTAGCGCAGCAGGTTAAGCGCAGGTGGTGCAAAACACAAGGACTGGCTTAAGGATCCCAGTTCGAGCCCCCGGCTCTCCACCTACAGGGGAGTCGCTTCACAGGCGGTGAAGCAGGTCTGCAGGTGTCTGTCTTTCTCTCCCCCTCTCTGTCTTCCTCCCTCTATCCATTTCTCTCTGTCCTATCCAACAATGACGACAATAACTACAACAATAAAACAAGGGCAACAAAAGGGAATAAAGAAAAATTTTTTTTACAAGTTTTTTTTTTTTTTCCCCTCCAGGGTTATTGCTGGGCTCGGTGCCTGCACCATGAATCCACCGCTCCTGGAGGCCACTTTTTCCCCCTTTTGTTGCCCTTGTTGTTGTAGCCTCGTTGTGGTTATTATTATTGCCCTTGTTGACGCTATTCGTTGTTGGATAGGACAGAGAGAAATGGAGAGAGGAGGGGAAGACAGAGAGGGGGAGAGACAGACAGACACCTGCAGACCTGCTTCACTGCCTGTGAAGCGACTCCCCTGCAGGTGGGGAGCCGGGGGCTCGAACCGGGATCCTTACGCCGGTCCTTGCGCTTTGCACCACGTGCGCTTAACCCACTGTGCCACCGCCCGACCCCCAAATAAGTTTTTTTTTAAGGAACTTACTATTTAAAAAAGAGAGAGATAAACGGAGAGGGGAGGGAAACACCTGCAGACCTGCTTCCTGCTTGTGAAGCCCCCACACCAAGGTGGGGAGCATGGGCTTAAACCTGGGTCACTTCACACCTCCTGGCCTCCCTCTTTACTCTCTCTTTAAACAGTTTATTTCTCAGGGGCCAGGTGGTGGCGAACTGGGGTAACACACCTGTTACTATGCTCAAGGTCCCCAAGTGCATGGGGGAAGCTCTAAGAGTGGTGAAGCAGGTCTGCGGTTGTCTACTTTTCTCTCACCCTATCTCCTATTCCATCTCAGTTTCTTTCTTTCTCTATTCAATAAGTTAGTTAAATCAATATTTTTTAAATAGTTTGTTTTTCTTAATGAGAGAGATATAGAAAAAGAGATACACAGAGGGACCAGAGCACTGCTCAGCTCTGGCTAATGATGGTGCTGGGGCTGGAACCTGGGACCCTTGGTCATTTTGCATAACCATTATGCTGTCTCTGCCAAACCTCACTGTAATCTATTTTCTTTCTTTTTTATTTTTTTTAAAGATTATTTATTAGAAAGATAGGAAGAGAGAGAGAAAGAACCAGACATCACTCTGGTACATGTACTGCCAGGGATCGAACTCAGGACCCCATGCTTGAGTGTCTAATACTTTAACCACTGTGCCACCTCCCGGACCACCATTGTCATCCTTTTTTTTAAAAAAAATCTATTCCTTTTTGTTGCCCTTGTTGTTTTATTGTTGTAGTTATTATTGTTGTTGTTATTAGTGCCGTCACTGTTGGACAGGACAGATAGAAATAGAGAGAGGAGGGGAAGACAGAGAGGGGGAGAGAAAGATAGACATCTACTTCACCACCTGTGAAGTGACTCCCCTGCAGGTGGGGAGCCAGGGGGTTCGAACTGGGAGCCTTATGCCAGTCCTTGCACTTCGCACCACATGCGCTTAACCCGCTGCACTACCGCCCGACTCCCTAGTTCTGTTACCTTTATTTCATTTATTTATTAAATAGAGAGAGAAAAATCAAGAAAGAAGGGGAGATAGAGAAAGAGTGATCTCAGCAGTGCTGCTTCATCCCTCATGAAGCTTTTCCCCCCACAGGTGGGGGCCAGGGGGTTGAAGTCATGTCCTTGTGCGGATAATATGTGTGCTCTACCAAGTGGACCACTGTCAGATCCCATAACAATTTTTTTTTTAATCAGAGCACTACGCAGCTCTGGCTTATGGTGGTGGGTGGGATTGAGCCCTGGACTTAAAAGCTTCAGGCAAGAGAGTCTTTTTTCTTTTCTAATATTTATTTATTCTCTTTTGTTGCTCTTGTTGCTTTTATTGTTGTAGG